>NC_090958.1:21219444-21225963 GCF_040807025.1 Struthio camelus | reverse complement strand
CCCTAACCCTAACCCTAACCCTAACCCCTAACCCTACCCCTAACCTAACCCTAACCCTAACCCTAACCCTAACCCTAACCCTAACCCTAACCCTAACCCTAACCCTAACCCTAACCCTAACCCTAACCCTAACCCTAACCCTAACCCTAACCCTAACCCTAACCCTAACCCTAACCCTAACCCTAACCCTAACCCTAACCCTAACCCTAACCCTAACCCTAACCCTAACCCTAACCCTAACCCTAACCCTAACCCTAACCCTAACCCTAACCCTAACCCTAACCCTAACCCTAACCCTAACCCTAACCCTAACCCTAACCCTAACCCTAACCCTAACCCTAACCCTAACCCTAACCCTAACCCTAACCCTAACCCTAACCCTAACCCTAACCCTAACCCTAACCCTAACCCTAACCCTAACCCTAACCCTAACCCTAACCCTAACCCTAACCCTAACCCTAACCCTAACCCTAACCCTAACCCTAACCCTAACCCTAACCCTAACCCTAACCCTAACCCTAACCCTAACCCTAACCCTAACCCTAACCCTAACCCTAACCCTAACCCTAACCCTAACCCTAACCCTAACCTAACCCTAACCCTAACCCTAACCCTAACCCTAACCCTAACCCTAACCCTAACCCTAACCCTAACCCTAACCCTAACCCTAACCCTAACCCTAACCCTAACCCTAACCCTAACCCTAACCCTAACCCTAACCCTAACCCTAACCCTAACCCTAACCTAACCCTAACCCTAACCCTAACCCTAACCCTAACCCTAACCCTAACCCTAACCCTAACCTAACCCTAACCCTAACCCTAACCCTAACCCTAACCCTAACCCTAACCCTAACCCTAACCCTAACCCTAACCCTAACCCTAACCCTAACCCTAACCCTAACCCTAACCCTAACCCTAACCCTAACCCTAACCCTAACCCTAACCCTAACCCTAACCCTAACCCTAACCCTAACCCTAACCCTAACCCTAACCCTAACCCTAACCCTAACCCTAACCCTAACCCTAACCCTAACCCTAACCCTAACCCTAACCCTAACCCTAACCCTAACCCTAACCCTAACCCTAACCCTAACCCTAACCCTAACCCTAACCCTAACCCTAACCCTAACCCTAACCCTAACCCTAACCCTAACCCTAACCCTAACCCTAACCCTAACCCTAACCCTAACCCTAACCCTAACCCTAACCCTAACCCTAACCCTAACCCTAACCCTAACCCTAACCCTAACCCTAACCCTAACCCTAACCCTAACCCTAACCCTAACCCTAACCCTAACCCTAACCCTAACCCTAACCCTAACCCTAACCCTAACCCTAACCCTAACCCTAACCCTAACCCTAACCCTAACCCTAACCCTAACCCTAACCCTAACCCTAACCCTAACCCTAACCCTAACCCTAACCCTAACCCTAACCCTAACCCTAACCCTAACCTAACCCTAACCCTAACCCTAACCCTAACCCTAACCCTAACCCTAACCCTAACCCTAACCCTAACCCTAACCCTAACCCTAACCCTAACCCTAACCCTAACCCTAACCCTAACCCTAACCCTAACCCTAACCCTAACCCTAACCCTAACCCTAACCCTAACCCTAACCCTAACCCTAACCCTAACCCTAACCCTAACCCTAACCCTAACCCTAACCCTAACCCTAACCCTAACCCTAACCCTAACCCTAACCCTAACCCTAACCCTAACCCTAACCCTAACCCTAACCCTAACCCTAACCCTAACCCTAACCCTAACCCTAACCCTAACCCTAACCCTAACCCTAACCCTAACCCTAACCCTAACCCTAACCCTAACCCTAACCCTAACCCTAACCCTAACCCTAACCCTAACCCTAACCCTAACCCTAACCCTAACCCTAACCCTAACCCTAACCCTAACCCTAACCCTAACCCTAACCCTAACCCTAACCCTAACCCTAACCCTAACCCTAACCCTAACCCTAACCCTAACCCTAACCCTAACCCTAACCCTAACCCTAACCCTAACCCTAACCCTAACCCTAACCCTAACCCTAACCCTAACCCTAACCCTAACCTAACCCTAACCCTAACCCTAACCCTAACCCTAACCCTAACCCTAACCCTAACCCTAACCCTAACCCTAACCCTAACCCTAACCCTAACCCTAACCCTAACCCTAACCCTAACCCTAACCCTAACCCTAACCCTAACCCTAACCCTAACCCTAACCCTAACCCTAACCCTAACCCTAACCCTAACCCTAACCCTAACCCCTAACCCTAACCCTAACCCTAACCCTAACCCTAACCCTAACCCTAACCCTAACCCTAACCCTAACCCTAACCCTAACCCTAACCCTAACCCTAACCCTAACCCTAACCCTAACCCTAACCCTAACCCTAACCCTAACCCTAACCCTAACCCTAACCCTAACCCTAACCCTAACCCTAACCCTAACCCTAACCCTAACCCTAACCCTAACCCTAACCCTAACCCTAACCCTAACCCTAACCCTAACCCTAACCCTAACCCTAACCCTAACCCTAACCCTAACCCTAACCCTAACCCTAACCCTAACCCTAACCCTAACCCTAACCCTAACCCTAACCCTAACCCTAACCCTAACCCTAACCCTAACCCTAACCCTAACCCTAACCCTAACCCTAACCCTAACCTAACCCTAACCCTAACCCTAACCCTAACCCTAACCCTAACCCTAACCCTAACCCTAACCCTAACCCTAACCCTAACCCTAACCCTAACCCTAACCCTAACCCTAACCCTAACCCTAACCCTAACCCTAACCCTAACCCTAACCCTAACCCTAACCCTAACCCTAACCCTAACCCTAACCCTAACCCTAACCCTAACCCTAACCCTAACCCTAACCCTAACCCTAACCCTAACCCTAACCCTAACCCTAACCCTAACCCTAACCCTAACCCTAACCTAACCCTAACCCTAACCCTAACCCTAACCCTAACCCTAACCCTAACCCTAACCCTAACCCTAACCCTAACCCTAACCCTAACCCTAACCCTAACCCTAACCCTAACCCTAACCCTAACCCTAACCCTAACCCTAACCCTAACCCTAACCCTAACCCTAACCCTAACCCTAACCCTAACCCTAACCCTAACCCTAACCCTAACCCTAACCCTAACCCTAACCCTAACCCTAACCCTAACCCTAACCCTAACCCTAACCCTAACCCTAACCCTAACCCTAACCCTAACCCTAACCCTAACCCTAACCCTAACCCTAACCCTAACCCTAACCCTAACCCTAACCCTAACCCTAACCCTAACCCTAACCCTAACCCTAACCCTAACCCTAACCCTAACCCTAACCCTAACCCTAACCCTAACCCTAACCCTAACCCTAACCCTAACCCTAACCCTAACCCTAACCCTAACCCTAACCCTAACCCTAACCCTAACCCTAACCTAACCCTAACCCTAACCCTAACCCTAACCCTAACCCTAACCCTAACCCTAACCCTAACCCTAACCCTAACCCTAACCCTAACCCTAACCCTAACCCTAACCCTAACCCTAACCCTAACCCTAACCCTAACCCTAACCCTAACCCTAACCCTAACCCTAACCCTAACCCTAACCCTAACCCTAACCCTAACCCTAACCCTAACCCTAACCCTAACCCTAACCCTAACCCTAACCCTAACCCTAACCCTAACCCTAACCCTAACCCTAACCCTAACCCTAACCCTAACCCTAACCCTAACCCTAACCCTAACCCTAACCCTAACCCTAACCCTAACCCTAACCCTAACCCTAACCCTAACCCTAACCCTAACCCTAACCCTAACCCTAACCCTAACCCTAACCCTAACCCTAACCCTAACCCTAACCCTAACCCTAACCCTAACCCTAACCCTAACCCTAACCCTAACCCTAACCCTAACCCTAACCCTAACCCTAACCCTAACCCTAACCCTAACCCTAACCCTAACCCTAACCCTAACCCTAACCCTAACCCTAACCCTAACCCTAACCCTAACCCTAACCCTAACCCTAACCCTAACCCTAACCCTAACCCTAACCCTAACCCTAACCCTAACCCTAACCCTAACCCTAACCCTAACCCTAACCCTAACCCTAACCCTAACCCTAACCCTAACCCTAACCCTAACCCTAACCCTAACCCTAACCCTAACCCTAACCCTAACCCTAACCCTAACCCTAACCCTAACCCTAACCCTAACCCTAACCCTAACCCTAACCCTAACCCTAACCCTAACCCTAACCCTAACCCTAACCCTAACCCTAACCCTAACCCTAACCCTAACCCTAACCCTAACCCTAACCCTAACCCTAACCCTAACCCTAACCCTAACCCTAACCCTAACCCTAACCCTAACCCTAACCCTAACCCTAACCCTAACCCTAACCCTAACCCTAACCCTAACCCTAACCCTAACCCTAACCCTAACCCTAACCCTAACCCTAACCCTAACCCTAACCCTAACCCTAACCCTAACCCTAACCCTAACCCTAACCCTAACCCTAACCCTAACCCTAACCCTAACCCTAACCCTAACCCTAACCCTAACCCTAACCCTAACCCTAACCCTAACCCTAACCCTAACCCTAACCCTAACCCTAACCCTAACCCTAACCCTAACCCTAACCCTAACCCTAACCCTAACCCTAACCCTAACCCTAACCCTAACCCTAACCCTAACCCTAACCCTAACCCTAACCCTAACCCTAACCCTAACCCTAACCCTAACCCTAACCCTAACCCTAACCCTAACCCTAACCCTAACCCTAACCCTAACCCTAACCCTAACCCTAACCCTAACCCTAACCCTAACCCTAACCCTAACCCTAACCCTAACCCTAACCCTAACCCTAACCCTAACCCTAACCCTAACCCTAACCCTAACCCTAACCCTAACCCTAACCCTAACCCTAACCCTAACCCTAACCCTAACCCTAACCCTAACCCTAACCCTAACCCTAACCCTAACCCTAACCCTAACCCTAACCCTAACCCTAACCCTAACCCTAACCCTAACCCTAACCCTAACCCTAACCCTAACCCTAACCCTAACCCTAACCCTAACCCTAACCCTAACCCTAACCCTAACCCTAACCCTAACCCTAACCCTAACCCTAACCCTAACCCTAACCCTAACCCTAACCCTAACCCTAACCCTAACCCTAACCCTAACCCTAACCCTAACCCTAACCCTAACCCTAACCCTAACCCTAACCCTAACCCTAACCCTAACCCTAACCCTAACCCTAACCCTAACCCTAACCCTAACCCTAACCCTAACCCTAACCCTAACCCTAACCCTAACCCTAACCCTAACCCTAACCCTAACCCTAACCCTAACCCTAACCCTAACCCTAACCCTAACCCTAACCCTAACCCTAACCCTAACCCTAACCCTAACCCTAACCCTAACCCTAACCCTAACCCTAACCCTAACCCTAACCCTAACCCTAACCCTAACCCTAACCCTAACCCTAACCCTAACCCTAACCCTAACCCTAACCCTAACCCTAACCCTAACCCTAACCCTAACCCTAACCCTAACCCTAACCCTAACCCTAACCCTAACCCTAACCCTAACCCTAACCCTAACCCTAACCCTAACCCTAACCCTAACCCTAACCCTAACCCTAACCCTAACCCTAACCCTAACCCTAACCCTAACCCTAACCCTAACCCTAACCCTAACCCTAACCCTAACCCTAACCCTAACCCTAACCCTAACCCTAACCCTAACCCTAACCCTAACCCTAACCCTAACCCTAACCCTAACCCTAACCCTAACCCTAACCCTAACCCTAACCCTAACCCTAACCCTAACCCTAACCCTAACCCTAACCCTAACCCTAACCCTAACCCTAACCCTAACCCTAACCCTAACCCTAACCCTAACCCTAACCCTAACCCTAACCCTAACCCTAACCCTAACCCTAACCCTAACCCTAACCCTAACCCTAACCCTAACCCTAACCCTAACCCTAACCCTAACCCTAACCCTAACCCTAACCCTAACCCTAACCCTAACCCTAACCCTAACCCTAACCCTAACCCTAACCCTAACCCTAACCCTAACCCTAACCCTAACCCTAACCCTAACCCTAACCCTAACCCTAACCCTAACCCTAACCCTAACCCTAACCCTAACCCTAACCCTAACCCTAACCCTAACCCTAACCCTAACCCTAACCCTAACCCTAACCCTAACCCTAACCCTAACCCTAACCCTAACCCTAACCCTAACCCTAACCCTAACCCTAACCCTAACCCTAACCCTAACCCTAACCCTAACCCTAACCCTAACCCTAACCCTAACCCTAACCCTAACCCTAACCCTAACCCTAACCCTAACCCTAACCCTAACCCTAACCCTAACCCTAACCCTAACCCTAACCCTAACCCTAACCCTAACCCTAACCCTAACCCTAACCCTAACCCTAACCCTAACCCTAACCCTAACCCTAACCCTAACCCTAACCCTAACCCTAACCCTAACCCT
>NC_090958.1:21136944-21216944 GCF_040807025.1 Struthio camelus | reverse complement strand
GAAAGAGTAAAGAGAGGGAAAGAGTAAAGAGAGGGAAAGAGTAAAGAGAGGGAAAGAGTAAAGAGAGGGAAAGAGTAAAGAGAGGGAAAGAGTAAAGAGAGGGAAAGAGTAAAGAGAGGGAAAGAGTAAAGAGAGGGAAAGAGTAAAGAGAGGGAAAGAGTAAAGAGAGGGAAAGAGTAAAGAGAGGGAAAGAGTAAAGAGAGGGAAAGAGTAAAGAGAGGGAAAGAGTAAAGAGAGGGAAAGAGTAAAGAGAGGGAAAGAGTAAAGAGAGGGAAAGAGTAAAGAGAGGGAAAGAGTAAAGAGAGGGAAAGAGTAAAGAGAGGGAAAGAGTAAAGAGAGGGAAAGAGTAAAGAGAGGGAAAGAGTAAAGAGAGGGAAAGAGTAAAGAGAGGGAAAGAGTAAAGAGAGGGAAAGAGTAAAGAGAGGGAAAGAGTAAAGAGAGGGAAAGAGTAAAGAGAGGGAAAGAGTAAAGAGAGGGAAAGAGTAAAGAGAGGGAAAGAGTAAAGAGAGGGAAAGAGTAAAGAGAGGGAAAGAGTAAAGAGAGGGAAAGAGTAAAGAGAGGGAAAGAGTAAAGAGAGGGAAAGAGTAAAGAGAGGGAAAGAGTAAAGAGAGGGAAAGAGTAAAGAGAGGGAAAGAGGAGATAGACAAAATTGAAGTGGACAAAAATCATAAAATAAAACAGAGCCCAGAGGGGGGAATCTAACCACAGAGGAAAAGGAAAAAAAAAGGGGGGATATACTGAAATAAGGAGAAATAGAATAATCAACATAAGGCTAACATTATCACAGTAGAGATAAAATAGAAAAGCTACAGGAAAGAACACAGAGGGAGAAAGCAAAAGTAAGCACAAAGCAAGAGGGGGAAAGCAAAGGAAGACAGCAAGGCAGGAGGGAGAAAGAAACAAAGAAGGTCAATGAGAGACAAAATAAGAGAAAAAATTTGTCCCGCTCTTTCTTTCTTTTTTAGGAGGCCATAGAAAGACCACCATACAAATAAGAACCAGGATAAATTTTCTCTCCTATTTTGACTTGAAAGGGGAAGATGAACAAGAGCAAAGGACTTCTGTGCAACATGTACTGGAAATAACACAACAGAAACAAACAACAACATCCTCTTTATTTGAAAGGAGACACAAACACAGCCACCTCTATCATCTTTACTGCTCCAACAAAAAAAAACCCACAACATTCTCTTTATTCCAACAGCATCAGAAACACCTCCAGCTTCATTCCTCACTACATAAGCATGCTCATCTCCACACTACATGACAGCTGCTTCCGCACCTGCAAAAAAAAAAAGGGAGGGGGGAAAGACATGTCAGTTACAAAACACTAAACAAAACCACCCCAACAACATAACATACCAGACCACCATGCACAGCAGCTGCACACACTCATCACCAACCTTCTCTACAATCACACCAATGCTACACCCATCCAGCAGCATACACTCTGCCTCCCTGCACTTACAAGGAAACACCTGCAGTTTTTTGGGACAGCTCTCGGTAACAACATTACCGAGCGCTTCCGAATACCACCCTGCCTAGAAAACCCCGGCCCCGAGCCACAGCTCCGCACCAACATTGGCGATGATCGTCGCCTCGCAGAGTGACCGGGACCGGGGAAAAAAAAAACCCAGCCAGGGGAAGCAAAAAAAAAAATCCCCCGGCTGGGGTTTTTTTTTAAAAAATAAAAATGGAAAAAATTTTACTTGCTAACTACAGCCTGCAAGAACAAAAGGTGCATACAAGGTTAGACACATTCCATACCAACAACCACCCAACATCCACACAACTGCCCACTCACTCCCACCACAGGCACTCTGCCTCCCTGCACTTACAAGGAAACACCTGCAGTTTTTTGGGACAGCTCTCGGTAACAACATTACCGAGCGCTTCCGAATACCACCCTGCCTAGAAAACCCCGGCCCCGAGCCACAGCTCCGCACCAACATTGGCGATGATCATCGCCTCGCAGAGTGACCGGGACCGGGGAAAAAAAAAAACCCAGCCAGGGGAAGCAAAAAAAAAATCCCCCGGCTGGGGTTTTTTTTTAAAAAATAAAAATGGAAAAAATTTTACTTGCTAACTACAGCCTGCAAGAACAAAAGGTGCATACAAGGTTAGACACATTCCATACCAACAACCACCCAACATCCACACAACTGCCCACTCACTCCCACCACAGGCACTCTGCCTCCCTGCACTACATGGCAAACAGCACCAGTTTTTAGGACCGCTCACAGAAACAGCATTACCAAGCGTTTCCACATACCACCCTGCCTAAAAAAAACACCCAGCCCAACCTGCACAGCAACATTGGCAATGATCAAATCACCTCAGGCAGTGAACAACACCACAGGAAAAAAAAGTCAGGGGGAAAAAAAAAAAATTTCAACCACCTGGGGGTTTCCATTAAAACAAAACCTCTAAATGCTAAGTACAATCAGAAAACAAACCAAACACATGCATACAGACTTGGATACACTCAATACCACACCCAAACGACAACCACACAATTACCCACACCCTCCCACCGCAGCCCTTCCTCACCTCTACTAACACAGCCAATTTCCACCCATTTAAAAGGGAACGCTGCACTGCCGTGAACAGGCTCCCACCAAAAACACCATTCCTATCCATCAATAAATAAATATACAAAAAATAAAACTACGCTTTGCCTTACAGTTTCACTCTCACAGAAACCCTAACAAGGTCCCATGGATACAGTACTTAGCACAGCCCACACCCTCAACTACACCCACAGGCAAGGCAGCTCCAGCTCCACCCACAAAGACACAAACACACAGACACAACAAAAATCACAGCACAAACAACACTCTCAGCCAGAAAGCCCTACAACAACACATCCCTGCAGCTCACAGGCACAGGAGAAGCCCATAATGGCAAGCAGCTGGCAAAGCCAGGACCATCAATGCACAAGAGGCTGGCCAGAAAGACCCAAGACCACGACCACACAGGGAAGACCACCCTGAAAGGATACCACGAAGGCAAGGAAGAGCAGCCATGGAAGGCAAGGAAGACCATCGCCACAAAGATGAACGGGCACGGAATGCAAGGAAGAACGGCCACGGAAGGCAAGGAAGAGCATCGCCACAAAGATGAATGGCTGCAGAAGGCAAGGAAGAGCGGCCATGGAAGGCAAGGAAGACCATCGCCACAAAGATGAACGGCCACGGAATGCAAGGAAGAGCGACCGCGGAAGGCGAGGAAGAGCATCGCGGAAGATGAACGGCCACAGAAGGCAAGGAAGAGCATCGCCACAAAGATGAACGGCCGCGGAAGACGAGGAAGAGCGGCCGCAGAAGGCAAGGAGCATCGCCACAAAGATGAACGGCCGCGGAAGGCGAGCACTATCGCCACAGAGATGAGCAGCCACAGACAGCTACGATGCAAATTCAGTGCAACACACCAACCCTTTTGGTGGGAGGCACACAAGGAGACACCGTCCCTCGACGCAACGCTGAGCACTCGGGCCACTCAATAGCCTGCAGATGCCTAACACCCTAGCCCTGCAAAGTTTACACCATGCTCCACCATCACACAGGACAACAGCAACATCAAGACCTCTGCAAAACACAGGACACCTACAACACACACAGAACACAGCACACAACAACACAGACGCAGGCTGGAGCTGCCCAGACTACCACACCCCCCTCTCCCTCTACCTCACACACAGCACCCACCCTCACGAGGCCTCCACACAACACTGATTGGCAGCACACACACACACACACACACACACACCCACACACACACACTGCCCAAGACACACCAACACCCTTGACCCCCTCCACTTAGCTTGGGCACTGCCGTGCGTCACCATCCATCCTCAAGAGCCAGCCTCGATGCCAGGCACCTCCTCTCTGACCTTCCTTCGCCCTCACCACCTGCCAAAACAGAGCACAAACCATCACCTGCATGCCACACAGCTCCAGCCTCTTCCCCAAAAAACACCCTCCGCCGAAACAACACGGTCCCTCTGCTCACCTGAAACACGTCCGTTCCAAACTCAGACATCCTGCCCAGCACTAGGACACCCACAGCACCTGGGAAAAACAACACAAAGTTACTCTTCTGCCAGGCAGCACCCAACAGCCCTACTACAAAGGGCACACTGTGCCACTCACCTCAAATCCTCAGCCATCCGGGAAGAGGCCCCCCACAGCACCTGACAAAAAGCACAACAAAAGACATTACTGAGAGGCAGCCCGACACCACCCAACCACAGAATAAAGCTCTCAACGACAAGCTGCCCCCTCTTACCTGCTCAGCCTCCGCCTCAGCACTCAGCTTCTCCACACCACAACTGCATCCTGCACCTGCAGAACCAGAGAAAACACCACACCTTGAGGGGATGCCCACAAAACCGCAGCCCGTCCACACCCACCCCTTGCTCCCACACCTTTACCTGTGCCGCTCACCCTTCCCCACTGTCATGCTACAGGAGGCCACGCCAAGCTCTGCCACGCACCTGCAAAACCAGAACAGCACCGGGCAACAGGCACAGCACCAACAACACAACAGCCCCGCTCCACACTCTGCTCCATCTCTCACACCAACACTCACCTGGCCAGGCTCCTCCTAGGCACAAGCAACCCACTTGCCTCATGGCTTCCCACCTACAAACACAAAACAAAAAGCATTCAGCAAACCGCCACCCAGAACACTCTCTTGCCAACAACACTCACAAGCTCACCTCCTTAGTGCACATCTCGGTCTTCCTCCGTCTCCCTTGAGTACCCACAACACTGCTCTGCATCTGCAAAAGCAACACAAACTGCAACACCCAAAGGCAGACCTATCCCCATTCCACTCCCCATCACCACTCCATGCTGCACACTGCCATTGGTAAAACCCACAGGCAACGCACCTCCAGCCCCAAACAAACAGGCACACTCACACACAGCACACACAAACACAGAACAAAGCCCTAGGCAGAAAGAACAGTTCTCACGCATAGGACCCTGCAGGCCACAAAGCCCTACGATGCCACAACTGTACGGCTCAGAGGCTCGGGAGAAGCCCAGGAAAGTCAAACGCCACGCTCCGTGACAGAAACCAGCCAGCAAAGCCAGGACCATCAATGCACAAGAGGCTGGCCAGAAAGACCCAAGACCACGACCACACAGGGAAGAAAACCCTGAAAGCATGCCATGAAGGCGAGGAAGAGCAGCCGCGGAAGGCAAGGAAGAGCATTGCCACAAAGATGAATGGCTGCAGAAGGCAAGGAAGAGCAGCCATGGAAGGCAAGGAAGACCATCGCCACAAAGATGAATGGCTGCAGAAGGCAAGGAAGAGCAGCCACGGAAGGCAAGGAAGACCATCGCCGCAAAGATGAACAGCCATGGAATGCAAGGAAGAGGAGCCGTGGAAGGCAAGGAAGAGCACCGCCACAAAGATGAACGGCCACGGAATACAAGGAAGAGCAGCCGCGGAAGGCGAGGAAGAGCATCGCCGCAAAGATGAACGGCCACAGAAGGCAAGGAAGAGCATCGCCACAAAGATGAACGGCCACGGAAGGCAAGGAAGAGCGGCCGCAGAAGGCAAGGAGCATCGCCACAAAGATGAACGGCCGCGGAAGGCGAGCACTATCGCCACAGAGATGAGCAGCCACAGACAGCTACGATGCAAATTCAGCGCAACACACCGACCCTTTTGGTGGGCGGCACACAAGGAGACACCGTCCCTCGACGCAACGCTGACCGCTCAGGCCACTCAATAGCCTGCGGATGCCTAACACCCTAGCCCTGCAAAGTTTACACCGTGCTCCACCATCACACAGAACAACAGCAACATCAAGACCTCTGCAAAACACAGGACACCTACAACACACACCACACAGCACACAACAACACAGACACAGGCTGGAGCTGCCCAGACTACCACACCCACCTCTCCCTCTACTTCACACACAGCACCCACCCTCACGAGGCCTCCACACAACACTGATTGGCAGCCCAGGCATACACACACACCCCCCCCCACACCGCCCAAGACACACCAACACCCTTGACCACCTCCACTTAGCTTGGGCACTGCCATGCATCACCATCCATCCTCAAGAGCCAGCCTCGATGCCAGGCACCTCCTCTCTGACCTTCCTTCACTCACAAACCTTCGCCCTCACCACCTGCCAAAACAGAGCACAAACCATCACCTGCATGCCACACAGCTCCAGCCTCTTCCCCAAAAAACACCCCCCTCCAAAACAACACAGTCCCTCCGCTCACCTGAAACACATCCGTTCCAAACTCAGACATCCTGCCCAGCACTAGGACACCCACAGCACCTGGGAAAAACAACACAAAGTTACTCTTCTGCCAGGCAGCACCCAACAGCCCTACTACAAAAGGCACACTGTGCCACTCACCTCAAATCCTCACCCATCCGGGAAGAGGCCCCCCACAGCACCTGAAAAAGCACAACAAAAGACATTACTGAGAGGCAGCCCGACACCACCCAACCAAATGATAAAGCTCTCAACGACAAGCTGCCCCTCTTACCTGCTCAGCCCTCAGCTCCTCCGTGCCACAACTGCATCCTACACCTGCAGAACCAGAGACAATACCACAGCTTGAGGGGATGTTTGCAAAAGCACACCCCGTCCACACCCACCCCTTGCTCCCACAACTTTACCTGCACCACTCACCTGTCCCCACTGTCAGGCTACAGGAGGCTACACTGACCTCGGCCACGCACCTGCAAAACCAGAACAGCACTGAGCAACAGGCACAGCACCAACAACCCCACACTATGCTCTGCTCCATCGCGCAGACCAACACTCACCTGGCCAGGCTCCTCCTAGGCACAGGCAACCCACTTGCCTCATGGCTTCCCACCTACAAACACAAAACAAACATTGTTCAGGGAACCGCTGCCCAAGACACCCTCCTGCAAACAGCACTCACAAGCTCACCTCCTTAGTGCACATCTCGGTCTTCCTCCGTCTCCCTTGAGTACCCACAACACTGCTCTGCATCTGCAAAAGCAACACAAACTGCAGCACCCAAAGGCAGACCTATCCCCATTCCACTCCCCATCACCACTCCATGCTGCACACTGCCATTGCTAAAACCCACAGGCAAGGCACCTCCAGCTCGAAACAAACATGCACACACACAAACAGCACACCCAAACACAGAGGAAAGCCCTAGGCAGAAAGAACGATTCCCATGCATAAGACCCTGCTGGCCACAAAGCCCTACAACAGCACAACCGTGCACCTCAGAGGCTCAGGAGAAGCCTAAGAAAGAGTCAAATGCCACAAGCTGTGACAGCAAGGGACCAGCAAAGCCAGGACTACGGAAGCACAAGAGGCTGGTCAAAAGGACCCAAGACTGCGACCATGCAGGCAAGAAAACCCTGAAAGGATGCCACAGAAGACGAGCGAAGAGCGGCCGCCGCAGAAGACGAGCGAAGAGCGGCCGCCGCAGAAGACGAGCGAAGAGCGGCCGCCGCAGAAGACGAGCGAAGAGCGGCCGCCGCAGAAGACGAGCGAAGAGCGGCCGCCGCAGAAGACGAGCGAAGAGCGGCCGCCGCAGAAGACGAGCGAAGAGCGGCCGCCGCAGAAGACGAGCGAAGAGCGGCCGACAAGAGCTCAAACATCACCACAAAGATGGCCAGCCACAGACAGCTATGATGCTAATTCAGTGCAACACACCAGCCCTTCTCACAGGCAGCACAGAAGGAGATATGATCCATTGGCACAATGCCGAGCACTCGGGCCACTCAAAAGCCTCCGGATGCCTACCATGCTACCGATGCAACATCTGTGCCATGCTCCATGAGCACAAAGAACAAGAGCAACATCAACACCTGAGCAAAACACAGGACACCTACAACACACACAGAACACAGCACACAACAACATAGACACAGGCTGGAGCTGCCCGGACTACCACACCCCCCTCTCCCTCTACCTCACACACAGCACCCACCCTCACGAGGCCTCCACACTGTAATGACTGGCAGCCCAGGCACACACCCACCCACACACCCACACCACCCAAGACACACCAACACCCTTGACCCCCTCCACTTAGCTTGGGCACTGCCGTGCATCACCATCCATCCTCAAGAGCCAGCCTCGATGCCAGGCACCTCCTCTCTGACCTTCCTTCAGTCACAAACCTTCACCCTCACCACCTGCCAAAACAGAGCACAAACCATCACCTGCATGCCACACAGCTCCAGCCTCTTCCCCAAAAAACACCCTCCGCCGAAACAACACGGTCCCTCTGCTCACCTGAAACACGTCCGTTCCAAACTCAGACATCCTGCCCAGCACTAGGACACCCACAGCACCTGGGAAAAACAACACAAAGTTACTCTTCTGCCAGGCAGCACCCAACAGCCCTACTACAAAGGGCACACTGTGCCACTCACCTCAAATCCTCAGCCATCCAGGAAGAGGCCCCCCACAGCACCTGAAAAAAGCACAACAAAAGACATTACTGAGAGGCAGCCCGACACCACCCAACCACAGAATAAAGCTCTCAACGACAAGCTGCCCCCTCTTACCTGCTCAGCCTCCGCCTCAGCACTCAGCTTCTCCACACCACAACTGCATCCTGCACCTGCAGAACCAGAGAAAACACCACACCTTGAGGGGATGTTTGCAAAACCACACCCCATCCACACCCACCCCTTGCTCCCACACTTTTACCTGTGCTGCTCACCCTTCCCCACTGTCATACTACAGGAGGCCACGCCAAGCTCTGCCACGCACCTGCAAAACCAGAACAGCACTGGGCAACAGGCACAGCACCAACAACACAACAGCCCCGCTCCACGCTCTGCTCCATCTCTCACACCAACACTCACCTGGCCAGGCTCCTCCTAGGCACAAGCAACCCACTTGCCTCATGGCTTCCCACCTACAAACACAAAACAAAAAGCATTCAGCAAACCGCCACCCAGAACACTCTCTTGCCAACAACACTCACAAGCTCACCTCCTTAGTGCACATCTCGGTCTTCCTCCGTCTCCCTTGAGTACCCACAACACTGCTCTGCATCTGCAAAAGCAACACAAACTGCAGCACCCAAAGGCAGACCTATCCCCATTCCACTCCCCATCACCACTCCACTCTGCACGCTGCCATCGCTAAAACCCACAGGCACCTCCAGCTCCAAACAAACATGCACACACACAAACAGCACACACAAACACAAAGGAAAGCCCTAGGCACAAAAAACAGTTCTCACGCATAAGACCCTGCCAGGCACAAAGCCCTACAACACCACAACCCTGTGCCTTTCAGGCTCAGGAGAAGCCCAGGAAAGACTCAAATGCCATGGCCTGTGACAGAAAGGAGCCAGCAAAGCCAGGACTGTGGATGCACAAGAGGCTGGCCAGAAAAACCCAAGGCCACGATCACACAGGGAAGAAAACCCTGAAAGGGAGCCCCAAAGGCAAAGAAGCGCGGCCGCCGAAGAAGAGGCGAAGAAGCGCGGCCGCCGAAGAAGAGGCGAAGAAGCGCGGCCGCCGAAGAAGAGGCGAAGAAGCGCGGCCGCCGAAGAAGAGGCGAAGAAGCGCGGCCGCCGAAGAAGAGGCGAAGAAGCGCGGCCGCCGAAGAAGAGGCGAAGAAGCGCGGCCGCCGAAGAAGAGGCGAAGAAGCGCGGCCGCCGAAGAAGAGGCGAAGAAGCGCGGCCGCCAAAGAAGAGGCGAAGAAGCGCGGCCGCCAAAGAAGAGGCGAAGAAGCGCGGCCGCCAAAGAAGAGGCGAAGAAGCGCGGCCGCCAAAGAAGAGGCGAAGAAGCGCGGCCGCCAAAGAAGAGGCGAAGAAGCGCGGCCGCCAAAGAAGAGGCGAAGAAGCGCGGCCGCCAAAGAAGAGGCGAAGAAGCGCGGCCGCCAAAGAAGAGGCGAAGAAGCGCGGCCGCCAAAGAAGAGGCGAAGAAGCGCGGCCGCCAAAGAAGAGGCGAAGAAGCGCGGCCGCCGAAGAAGAGGCGAAGAAGCGCGGCCGCCGAAGAAGAGGCGAAGAAGCGCGGCCGCCGAAGAAGAGGCGAAGAAGCGCGGCCGCCGAAGAAGAGGCGAAGAAGCGCGGCCGCCGAAGAAGAGGCGAAGAAGCGCGGCCGCCGAAGAAGAGGCGAAGAAGCGCGGCCGCCGAAGAAGAGGCGAAGAAGCGCGGCCGCCGAAGAAGAGGCGAAGAAGCGCGGCCGCCGAAGAAGAGGCGAAGAAGCGCGGCCGCCGAAGAAGAGGCGAAGAAGCGCGGCCGCCGAAGAAGAGGCGAAGAAGCGCGGCCGCCGAAGAAGAGGCGAAGAAGCGCGGCCGCCGAAGAAGAGGCGAAGAAGCGCGGCCGCCGAAGAAGAGGCGAAGAAGCTATGTTGCAAATCTGCAACAACACAATGCCCCTTTTCACGGGCGGCACAGCAGATACAATCCCTTTGCACAACACTGAGCGCTGAGGCCAGTCCCAAAGCCTACAGATGACTACTGTGCTAGCCCTGCAAAGTCGTCCTTTGTGCTCCAGGAACACAAAGGACAAGAGCAACAGCAACACCTAAACAAAAGACAGGACACCTACAACACACAACATACAGCACACAACAACACAGACACAGGCTGGAGGTGCCCGGCCCCAAGCACAACCCACGGCCTTGACCTCACCGAAAACAATCATCCTAAAGCAATACACTCATGGTCAGCAAACACACACACACACCCCTACCCCCAGGACAAGCCAACCCTTGACCCCTCCACTTAGCTTGGGCACTGCTGTGCATCACTGTCCATCCTCAACAGCCAGCCTCGATGCCAGGCACCTCCTCTCTGATCTGCCTTCAGTCACAAACCTTCACCCTCATCACCTGCCAAAACAGAGCACAAGCTGTCACCCGCACACCACGCAGCACCAGCCTCTTCCTCCAAAAACACCCTCCTCCCAAACACCACGGTCCCTCCGCTTACCTGTGCCCCGTCCAAACCCCAACATCGTGGCCGGGCGGACACCCGCAGCACCTGGGAAAGGCAACACAACACAGTTACTCTTCCGCCAGAAAACGCCCAATAGCCCTACAACAAAGAACTCACCGTTCCACTCACCCCAAATCCTCTGGCAAAAGGCCCCCCCACAGCACCTGAAAAAAAGCACAACAGAAGACATCACCAAGAACCAGTCCAACACCCCCCAGTCACAGAATAAAGCGCTCAATGACAAGCTGCCCCTCACACCTGCTCAGCCTCCGTCTCGGCACTCAGCTTCTCTACGCCACCACTTCACAGAAATGCCTGCAAAAACACAGAAAACACCACACCTTGAGGGCATGCCCACAAAACCAAAGTCCTTCAGCACCCACCCTTTCCTCCCACACCTTCACCTGTGCCGCTCCACTCTGCACACTGCCATTGCTAAAAATCCACAGGCAAGGCACCTCCAGCCCCAAACAAACGTGCACACACAAACAGCAGACACAAACACACCAGAAAGCCCTAGGCACAAAGAACAATTCTCACACATAAGACCCTGCCAGGCACAAAGCCTGACAAGACCACAACCGTGCAGCTTTGACGCTCAGGAAAAGCCCACGAAAGAGTCAAACACCATGGTCTGGGATGGAAAGGGGCCAACAAAGCCAGGACCATCACTGGACAAGAGGCCAGCCAGAAAGAAGCAAGGCCATGATCACACAGGGAAGAAAACCCTGAAAGGGAGCCCCAAAGGCGAAGAAGCGCGGCCGCCCGAGGCGAAGAAGCGCGGCCGCCCGAGGCGAAGAAGCGCGGCCGCCCGAGGCCAGCCACAGATGCTACGATGCAAATCTGGCACGACACAACGCCCCTTTTCACGGGCAGCACAGGAGGAGATGCAAACCCTTCGCACAACACTGAGTGCTCAGGCCACTCCAAAAACCTACAGATGCCTACCGTGCTAGCCCGGCAAAGTCTGCATCGTGCTCCATGAGCACGAAGGACAAGAGCAACATCAACACCTGAGTAAAACACAGGACACCTACAACACACACCAAACACAGCACACAACAACACAGATACAGGCTGGAGCTACCCGACCTAGCACACCCCCCTCTCCCTCTGCCTCACACACAGCACTCATCCTCAGGAGGACTCTGCACTGTAATGACTGGCAGCACACGCACACACACACACCCCAAGACAAGCCAACACCCTTGGCCCTCCCAACTTAGCTCGGGCACTGCTGCGCCGTCCTCAAGAACCAGCCTCGATGCCAGGCACATCTGTTCTGCTCTTCCTTCAGTCACAAACCTTCACCTTCACCACCTGCCAAAACACAACACAAGCGGTCACCTGCACGCCAGATGCCTCCAGCCTCTTCACCAAAAACACCCTCCTCCCAAACACCACGGTCCCTCCCCTCACCTGCGGCCTGTCCAAACTCCAACATTGGGGCTGGGCGGACACCTGCGGCACCTAGGAAAGGCAACACAGTTACTATTCTGCCAGGCAACGCCCAACAGCCCTACAACAAAGGACACACCTTTCTACTGCAGCTCACACCCTCAGCCACCCCAGAAAAGGCCCACACAGCACCTGAAAAAGCACAACAAAAGACATCACTCAGAAGCAGCCCAGCACCAGCCCCACGGCACAGTAGAGCCCTGACCCAAACAGCTCCCCCTCTTACCTGCTCAGCCTCCGTCTCAGCACTTGGCTTCACCACACCACAACTGCACCCAATGCAAAAAAACCTAGGGTACAAAACTAGGAAAAAATGTTTTCCCTGAACCCCTCCTGACTCTTCTGTTCTGCAGTCCTGCAGAGCAACAAACAATTCCCCAACTCTCATCATCTCAGAAGAGCCCCGTGAGGAAGCTGCATCCCTTCCACAATAAACTCAAAAACACCAGAAAACAACAGTGACCGTCAACAAAAGATACAACAGGATATTCAGAAGCCCTTTTTCAGCCCAAACAACCCACACCGAGATGCTACCCAAGAAAAACCCTATCTCCTACAAACACTTCCCTCTCATAATCACAGCTCCAGCTCAAGCTGCCTCATTGCTCTTCTATTGTTCAATGGCCTTCGCATCTCCAAGCGTACAAACAGGTCTTCCAGGATAGTTGTACATCCTCAAATGCTGTTATTTGCTAAACCCATTACAAACTACCACTCCCACAGCAGATCAAAGGCAGAATGAACTCAGGGAAGAGAGACCCCCACTTTATATAACCCTAGGCCCCACCCACTTCCCTACCCAGAAACCCTTTGGAGGGGAGGGGCAAACAAACAGCAACCATAAATACATAGGGCTAGGCAGAAGCAATTCTTCTTCCACTCAGCATCTAGAACACAGAGGACAGAAGGGATAAAGAGACCTCTTCTATGAAATAGAACATCTGTTTTGTTACTGAGACTTCATATAGTATCTACATTATCAAGAGGTAGGTCATTAAACTCCTTTTTACCTTAACTAGCACAAGCCTTCAAATTAAAAACTACAAATGAGTTCTGGTTATACTTAGGAAAAAAACTACAACATTCCACAGCACCTACAAAGGGAATGCTATACCATAGTCCTCTAATGGGTTCAGGTCTGCATAGAATACAGCTGCTCTGGCAGGGCAACATTTCCTGAAGGGCAAACCAAGATATCAAAACAAACTCTGGGAACAAGCCCTCTGCTGTAATAGGAACACTTCCTAAGAGAAATGGGTCTTCTATAGTACCTAAAATGATGAGAAAAAAAGTCAGTGGCTGGAATGACTAGTTGTCCAGGAGAATACTATATCTGTATCACTAACTGGAGAACTGACACAAGGAGATCTCAGGATGGCTCCGGAGGGCACAAGAGGGATACTAAGAGGGCTGAAAGACCAATGCAGCATTCTGGGGCACAACAAAGAATAATCCAGAATAAAATAAAGGGGCTCCTCACAAGTCTGCAGGACCAATGGAAGTCTATGTAACACAACAAAGCTCTACAGAGGACTACAGATTGGATTACACATTTCCAATGGAGACTAGAGAACAATAAAAAAAAAAGCCAGTAGAGAATAACTAGAGTTTCCCCAAGGGATCCAAGGGAAAACAAGGCTGCTAAGACCACTAGATGATGAACAGAGAGCACTGTTCAGAAAAGTTCTGAGGACACTACAACAATCTTAAAGGATTGACAGAGCCAAAAGATGGCTCTGGGAAAAAAGGAAAGCTGAAAGAGAACTCCAGAGTTCACTAGAGGGGTGCTAAAAACCCTAGACGACCAACAGAGCTCTGTGGGAGAAAGATAAAAGGCCAAAAAAGTGGGCGGGGGGGAGAGGGGAGAAAAATTGAGAGCTGCTGAAAGGGCTGGAGGGCCAACACAGAGCTCCATGTTGCAACAAAAGACTCCAGAAACATTTTGAGGCCATTACAGGGGTCCTAAATCAGTCTAGAGAATCAAGATACAGCTCTGGGAAATGAGGAAAGCCAAAAAGAGACTCCAGAGCACACTACAGGGGTTCTAAGGGGTCTACATGGCCAAAAAGAGAGTCTGAGGTGCAAGGAAGCCCTCAGGAGGAGTTCAGAAGTGACTACATGGCTCAAGAGGGGTCTAGAGGGCCAGAAGACAGCTCTGGGGAACAAAGAAAGACAAAGAGAGGTCCCAAATACAAGACCAACAAGCACAAAAAACTTCTAGAGCACAATTACAGCCAAAAGAGGGTTCCACAACAGACTGCAGAGCTGCAAAGACAGCTGCAGGGCCAAATGAGGGCTCTATGATCCAACAAAGACCTGCAGAGAGCTTTGGGAGGGACTACATGAGCTGGAAGTCCAAAACAAAGCTCTGTAGCACTAGGAAGGCTGGAAAAGGACAGCATATCACACTAGAAAGGTACTAAGGGGCCCAGGAAGCCAATATACTTTTGCAGGGAAAGATAAAAGAGGAAAGGCTAGGCAAGAACAGACAGCTGTCAACAGGAACAGAAAACTAACACATGACTCTGGGAACCCAAAGGGCTCCTGATGTGAACACAGGAGTTCTAAGAGCTCTGGGGAGCCCCAAAAGGGAAACCTTCCAGAGTAGTCCAGAAGGAACTAGACAGGTGGACCGAACCACAAAAAAGCCTCTGCGGAACACAAGAAACCTGCGGAGGGGTTCTGGAGCACCTACACAGTGCCAGAGGGGTCTGGAGGGCCGGAAGACCGCTCTGAGGTACAACAACTACATCAAGATTAGTTCACAAGAGGGCTTCCAAAGGCTCTACATAGCCAAAAAGAGACTCTGGTGAAGGAGGAGGAGCACCGCAAGGATTCTGGGCCACCTAGACAGTTTCAGAGGGCTCGGCACAACCAAAAGACAGCTCCGGGCAGCAACAAAGAGCCAAAGAGTGGTGCGGAGTGCTTAGAGCGGTGCCAAGGGGTCTAGGGAGCCCCAAGACAGCTCTGGGGCACAGGGAAACCTGCCAGAGTAGTCCCGAGGGCACCAGAGGAGGCCCTCAAGGGTTTACATGGCCCAAAAGACAACTCTGGGGAAGAAGGAGGAGCTGAGGAGGGGGTCTGGGCCACCTAGACAGTGCCTAAGGGGTCCGGAGGGCCGGAAGACAGCTCTGGGGCACCCCAAAGGTCTGCCCAGGGGCTCTGAGGTGCAGAGAACAGTGCTAAGAGCTGTGGGGGGCACCTACACAGCTCTGGGGCACAGGGAAACCTGCCAGAGTAGTGCCAAGGGCACCAGAGGAGGCCCTCAAGGGTTTACATGACCCCAAACCCCACTCTGGGGAAGGAGGAGGAGCTGAGGAGGGGGTCTGGGCCACCTAGACAGTGCCTAAGGGGTCTGGGGGGCCACAAGAGTGCTCTGGGGCACCCCAAAGGTCTGCCCAGGGGCTCTGAGGTGGATAGAGCAGTGCTAAGAGCTGTGGGGGGCCCCAACACAGCTCTGGGGCACAGGGAAACCTGCCAGAGTAGTCGCAAGGGCACCAGAGGGGGCCCTCAAGACACGTGCCTAGCCAGAAGACAACTCTGGGGAAGGAGGACGAGCTCAGGAGGGGGTCTGGGCCACCTAGACCGTTCCTGAGGGCTCGGCACGAGCGAGAGCCAGCTCTGGGCAGCAAGGAAGAGCCAAAGAGTGGTGCGGAGTGCTCTAGAGCAGTACCAAGGGGCCTAGGGAGCCAAGATGCAGCTCTGGGGCACAGGGAAACCTGCCAGAGTAGTCCCAAGGGCACCAGAGGGGGCTCTCAAAGCCTGTGCCTAGCCAAAAGACAACCCTGGGGAAGGAAGAGGAGCTGAGCAGGGGGTCTGGGCCACCTACACAGTCCCTAAGGGGTCTGGGGGGCCAAAAGAGTGCTGTGGGGCACCTCAAAGGTCTGCCCAGGGGCTCTGAGGTGGATAGAGCAGTGCTAACAGCTGTGGGGGGCCCGAACACAGCTTGGGGGCAGAGGGAAACCTGCCAGAGTAGTCGCGAGGGCACCACAGGGGGCCCTCAAGGCACGTGCCTAGCCAAAAGACAACTCTGGGGAAGGAGGAGGAGCTCAGGAGGGGGTCTGGGCCATCTAGACCCTTCCTGAGGGCTCGGCAGGAGCAAGAGACAGCTCTGGGCAGCAAGGAAGAGAGAAAGAGTGGTGCAGAGTGCTCTAGAGCGGTGCCAAAGGGTATAGGGAGCCAAGATGCACCCCTGGGGCACAGGGAAACCTGCCAGAGTAGTCCTGAGGGCACCAGAGGGGGCCCTCAAGGGTTTACATGGCCCAAAACCCCACTCTAGGGAAGGAGGAGGAGCTGAGGAGGGGGTCTGGGCCACCTAGACAGTGCCTAAGGCATCCAGAGGGCCAAAAGACAGCTCTGGGGCACAACGAGTACTGCAATTGTAGTTAAGAAGACATGAGAGGGCTTCTGAGGGCTCTCCACAGCCACAAAGAGACTCTGGGGAAGGAGGAGGAGCTGAGGAGGGGGTCTGGCCCATCTAGACCCTTCCTGAGGGCTAGACACGAGCAAGAGACAGCTCTGGGCAGCAAGGAAAAGCCAAAGAGTAGGGCGGAGTGCTCTAGAGTGGTGCCAAGGAGCCTAGGGAGGCAAGATCCAGCTCTGGGGCACAGGGAAACCTGCCAGAGTGGTGCCGAGGGCAGCAGAGGGGGCCCTCAAAGATTTACATGGCCCAAAACCCCACTCTAGGGAAGGAGGAGGAGTTGAGGAAGGGGTCTGGGCCACCTAGACAGTGCCTAAGGGGTCTGGAGAGCCAAAACACTACTCTGGGGCACCCCAAAGGTCTGCCCAGGGGCTCTGAGGTGGATAGAGCAGTGCTAAGAGCTGTGGGGGGCCCAAAGACAGCTCTGGGGCACAGGGAAACCTGCCAGAGTAGTCCCGAGGGCACCAGAGGGAGCCCTCAAGGCGTGTGCCTAGCCAAAAGACCACTCTGGGGAAGAAGGTGGAGCTGAGGAGGGGGTCTGGGCCACCTAGACAGTGCCTAAGGGGTCCGGAGAGCCAAAAGAGTGCTGTGGGGCACCCCAAAGGTCTGCCCAGGGGCTCTGAGGTGGATAGAGCAGTACTAATAGCTCTGGGGGGCCCGAAGAAAGCTCTGGGGCAGAGGGAAACCTGCCAGAGTAGTCCCGAGGGCACCAGAGGGGGCCCTCAAGGCGTGTGCCTAGCCAAAAGACCATTCTAGGGAAGGAGGAGGAGCTGAGGAGGGGGTCTGGGCCACCTAGACAGTGCCTAAGGGGTCTCGGGAGCCAAAACACTACTCTGGGGCACCCCAAAGGTCTGCCCAGGGGCTCTGAGGTGGATAGAGCAGTGCTAAGAGCTGTGGGGGGCACCTACACAGCTCTGGGGCACAGGGAAACCTGCCAGAGTAGTCCCGAGAGCACCAGAGGGGGCCCTCAAAGCATGTGCCTAGCCAAAAGACATCTCTGGGGAAGGAGGAGGAGCTGAGGAGGGGGTCTGGGCCACCTAGACAGTGCCTAAGGGGTCCGGAGGGCCAAAGGAGTGCTGTGGGGCGCCCCAAAGGTCTGCCCAGGGGCTCTGAGGTGGATAGAGCAGTGCTAAGAGCTCTGGAGGGGGGCCCAAAGACAGCTCTGGGGCACAGGGAAACCTGCCAGAGTAGTACCGAGGGCACCAGAGGGGGCCCTCAAGGCATGTGCCTAGCCAAAAGACCACTGTGGGGAAGGAGGAGGAGCTGAGGAGGGGGTCTGGCCCACCTAGACAGTGCCTAAGGGGTCCGGAGGGCCAAAGGAGTGCTCTGGGGCGCCCCAAAGGTCTGCCCAGGGGCTCTGAGGTGGATAGAGCAGTGCTAAGAGCTCTGGGGGGCACCTACACAGCTCTGGGGCAGAGGGAAACCTGCCAGAGTAGTGCCGAGGGCACCAGAGGGGGCCCTCAAAGTGTGTGCCTAGCCAAAAGACCACTGTGGGGAAGGAGGAGGAGCTGAGGAGGGGGTCTGGGCCACCTAGACAGTGCCTAAGGGGTCTCGGGGGCCAGAAGACAGCTCTGGGGCACAACGAGTACTGCAATTGTAGTTCAGAAGACACGAGAGGGCTTCTAAGGGCTCTCCATGGCCACAAAGAGACTCTGGGGAAGGAGGAGGAGCTCAGGAGGGGGTCTGGCCCATCTAGACCCTTCCTGAGGGCTTGGCACGAGCAAGAGACAGCTCTGGACAGCAAGGAAGAGCCAAAGAGTGGTGCAGAGTGCTCTAGAGCGGTGCCTAGGGGCCTAGGGAGGCAAGATCCAGCTCTGGGGCACAGGGAAACCTGCCAGAGTAGTGCCGAGGGCAGCAGAGGGGGCCCTCAAGGGTTTACATGGCCCAAAACCCCACTCTAGGGAAGGAGGAGGAGCTGAGGAGAGGCTCTGGGCCACCTAGACAGTGCCTAAGGGGTCTGGAGAGCCAAAACACTACTCTGGGGCACCCCAAAAGTCTGCCCAGGGGCTCTGAGGTGGATAGAGCAGTGCTAAGAGCTCTGGGGGTCCCCAACACAGCTCTGGGGCACAGGGAAACCTGCCAGAGTTGTTCCGAGGGCACCAGAGGGGGCCCTCAAAGCATGTGCCTAGCCAAAAGACAACTCTGGGGAAGGAGGAGGAGCTGTGGAGGGGTTCTGGCCCACCTAGACAGTGCCTAAGGGGTCTGGAGAGCCAAAACACTACTCTGGGGCACCCCAAAGGTCTGCCCAGGGGCTCTCAGGTGGAGAGAGCAGTGCTAGCAGCTCTGGGGGGCACCTACACAGCTCTGGGGCAGAGGGAAACCTGCCAGAGTAGTGCCGAGGGCACCAGAGGGGGCCCTCAAAGTGTGTGCCTAGCCAAAAGACCACTGTGGGGAAGGAGGAGGAGCTGAGGAGGGGGTCTGGGCCACCTACACAGTGCCTAAGGGGTCTCGGGGGCCAAAAGACAGCTCTGGGGCACAACGAGTACTGCAATTGTAGTTCAGAAGACACGAGAGGGCTTCTAAGGGCTCTCCACGGCCACAAAGAGACTCTGGGGAAGGAGGAGGAGCTCAGGAGGGGGTCTGGCCCATCTAGACCCTTCCTGAGGGCTCGGCACGAGCAAGAGACAGCTCTGGGCAGCAAGGAAGAGCCAAAGAGTGGTGCGGAGTGCTCTAGAGCGGTGCCTAGGGAGCCAAGATGCAGCTCTGGGGCACAGGGAAACCTGCCAGAGTAGTGCCGAGGGCAGCACAGGGGGCCCTCAAGGCGTGTGCCTAGCCAAAAGACAACTCTGGGGAAGAAGGAGGAGCTGAGGAGGGGGTCTGGGCCACCTAGACAGTGCCTAAGAGGTCCGGAGGGCCAGAAGACAGCTCTGGGGCACCCCAAAGGTCTGCCCAGGGGCTCTGAGGTGGATAGAGCAGTGCTAAGAGCTGTGGGGGGCACCTACACAGCTCTGGGGCAGAGGGAAACCTGCCAGAGTAGTCCCAAGGGCACCAGAGGGGGCCCTCAAGGCGTGTGCCTAGCCAAAAGACCATTCTAGGGAAGGAGGAGGAGCTGAGGAGGGGGTTTGGGCCACCTAGACTGTGCCTAAGGGGTCCGGAGGGCCAAAGGAGTGCTCTGGGGCACCCCAAAGGTCTCCCCAGGGGCTCTGAGGTGCATAGAGCAGTGCTAAGAGCTGTTGAGGGCACCTACACAGCTCTGGGGCACAGGGAAACCTGCCAGAGTAGTCCCGAGGGCACCAGAGGGGGCCCTCAAAGTGTGTGCCTAGCCAAAAGACCACTGTGGGGAAGAAGGAGGAGCTGAGGAGGGGGTCTGGGCCACCTAGACAGTGCCTAAGGGGTCCGGAGGGCCAGAAGACAGCTCTGGGGCACCCCAAAGGTCTGCCCAGGGGCTCTGAGGTGGATAGAGCAGTGCTAGGAGCTCTGGGGGGCACCTACACAGCTCTGGGGCACAGGGAAACCTGCCAGAGTAGTCCCGAGGGCACCAGAGGGGGCCCTCAAAGCATGTGCCTAGCCAAAAGACAACTCTGGGGAAGGAGGAGGAGCTGTGGAGGGGGTCTGGGCCACCTAGACAGTGCCTAAGGGGTCCGGAGGGCCAAAGGAGTGCTCTGGGGCGCCCCAAAGGTCTGCCCAGGGGCTCTGAGGTGGATAGAGCAGTGCTAGGAGCTCTGGGGGGCACCTACACAGCTCTGGGGCACAGGGAAACCTGCCAGAGTAGTCCCGAGGGCACCAGAGGGGGCCCTCAAAGCATGTGCCTAGCCAAAAGACCACTGTGGGGAAGGAGGAGGAGCTGAGGAGGGGGTCTGGGCCACCTACACAGTGCCTAAGGGGTCTCGGGGGCCAAAAGACAGCTCTGGGGCACAACGAGTACTGCAATTGTAGTTCAGAAGACACGAGAGGGCTTCTAAGGGCTCTCCACGGCCACAAAGAGACTCTGGGGAAGGAGGAGGAGCTCAGGAGGGGGTCTGGCCCATCTAGACCCTTCCTGAGGGCTTGGCACGAGCAAGAGACAGCTCTGGGCAGCAAGGAAGAGCCAAAGAGTGGTGCAGAGTGCTCTAGAGTGGTGCCAAGGGGCCTAGGGAGCCAAGATGCAGCTCTGGGGCACAGCGAAACCTGCCAGAGTAGTGCCGAGGGCAGCAGAGGGGGCCCTCAAGGGTTTACATGACCCAAAACCCCACTCTAGGGAAGGAGGAGGAGCTGTGGAGGGGTTCTGGCCCACCTAGACAGTGCCTAAGGGGTCCGGAGGGCCAAAGGAGTGCTCTGGGGCGCCCCAAAGGTCTGCCCAGGGGCTCTGAGGTGGATAGAGCAGTGCTAAGAGCTCTGGGGGGCACCTACACAGCTCTGGGGCAGAGGGAAACCTGCCAGAGTTGTTCCGAGGGCACCAGAGGGGGCCCTCAAAGTGTGTGCCTAGCCAAAAGACCACTGTGGGGAAGGAGGAGGAGCTGTGGAGGGGGTCTGGGCCACCTACACAGTGCCTAAGGGGTCTCGGGGGCCAAAAGACAGCTCTGGGGCACAACGAGTACTGCAATTGTAGTTCAGAAGACACGAGAGGGCTTCTAAGGGCTCTCCACGGCCACAAAGAGACTCTGGGGAAGGAGGAGGAGCTCAGGAGGGGGTCTGGCCCATCTAGACCCTTCCTGAGGGCTCGGCACGAGCAAGAGACAGCTCTGGGCAGCAAGCAAGAGCCAAAGAGTGGTGCGGAGTGCTCTAGAGCGGTGCCTAGGGAGCCAAGATGCAGCTCTGGGGCACAGGGAAACCTGCCAGAGTAGTGCCGAGGGCACCAGAGGGGGCCCTGAAAGCATGTGCCTAGCCAAAAGACAACTCTGGGGAAGAAGGAGGAGCTGAGGAGGGGGTCTGGGCCACCTAGACAGTGCCTAAGGGGTCTGGAGGGCCAGAAGACAGCTCTGGGGCACCCCAAAGGTCTGCCCAGGGGCTCTGAGGTGGATAGAGCAGTGCTAAGAGCTGTGGGGGGAACCTACACAGCTCTGGGGCACAGGGAAACCTGCCAGAGTAGTCCCAAGGGCACCAGAGGGGGCCCTCAAGGCGTGTGCCTAGCCAAAAGACCATTCTAGGGAAGGAGGAGGAGCTGAGGAGGGGGTTTGGGCCACCTAGACTGTGCCTAAGGGGTCCGGAGGGCCAAAGGAGTGCTGTGGGGCACCCCAAAGGTCTGCCCAGGGGCTCTGAGGTGGATAGAGCAGTGCTAATAGCTCTGGGGGGCACCTACACAGCTCTGGGGCACAGGGAAACCTGCCAGAGTAGTCCCGAGGGCACCAGAGGGGGCCCTCAAAGCATGTGCCTAGCCAAAAGACAACTCTGGGGAAGGAGGAGGAGCTGTGGAGGGGGTCTGGGCCACCTAGACAGTGCCTAAGGGGTCCGGAGGGCCAAAGGAGTGCTCTGGGGCGCCCCAAAGGTCTGCCCAGGGGCTCTGAGGTGGATAGAGCAGTGCTAGGAGCTCTGGGGGGCACCTACACAGCTCTGGGGCACAGGGAAACCTGCCAGAGTAGTCCCGAGGGCACCAGAGGGGGCCCTCAAAGCATGTGCCTAGCCAAAAGACCACTGTGGGGAAGGAGGAGGAGCTGAGGAGGGGGTCTGGGCCACCTACACAGTGCCTAAGGGGTCTCGGGGGCCAAAAGACAGCTCTGGGGCACAACGAGTACTGCAATTGTAGTTCAGAAGACACGAGAGGGCTTCTAAGGGCTCTCCACGGCCACAAAGAGACTCTGGGGAAGGAGGAGGAGCTCAGGAGGGGGTCTGGCCCATCTAGACCCTTCCTGAGGGCTTGGCACGAGCAAGAGACAGCTCTGGGCAGCAAGGAAGAGCCAAAGAGTGGTGCAGAGTGCTCTAGAGTGGTGCCAAGGGGCCTAGGGAGCCAAGATGCAGCTCTGGGGCACAGCGAAACCTGCCAGAGTAGTGCCGAGGGCAGCAGAGGGGGCCCTCAAGGGTTTACATGACCCAAAACCCCACTCTAGGGAAGGAGGAGGAGCTGTGGAGGGGTTCTGGCCCACCTAGACAGTGCCTAAGGGGTCCGGAGGGCCAAAGGAGTGCTCTGGGGCGCCCCAAAGGTCTGCCCAGGGGCTCTGAGGTGGATAGAGCAGTGCTAAGAGCTCTGGGGGGCACCTACACAGCTCTGGGGCAGAGGGAAACCTGCCAGAGTAGTGCCGAGGGCACCAGAGGGGGCCCTCAAAGTGTGTGCCTAGCCAAAAGACCACTGTGGGGAAGGAGGAGGAGCTGAGGAGGGGGTCTGGGCCACCTAGACAGTGCCTAAGGGGTCTCGGGGGCCAGAAGACAGCTCTGGGGCACAACGAGTACTGCAATTGTAGTTCAGAAGACACGAGAGGGCTTCTAAGGGCTCTCCACGGCCACAAAGAGACTCTGGGGAAGGAGGAGGAGCTCAGGAGGGGGTCTGGCCCATCTAGACCCTTCCTGAGGGCTCGGCACGAGCAAGAGACAGCTCTGGGCAGCAAGGAAGAGCCAAAGAGTGGTGCAGAGTGCTCTAGAGCGGTGCCTAGGGGCCTAGGGAGGCAAGATCCAGCTCTGGGGCACAGGGAAACCTGCCAGAGTAGTGCCGAGGGCAGCAGAGGGGGCCCTCAAGGGTTTACATGGCCCAAAACCCCACTCTAGGGAAGGAGGAGGAGCTGAGGAGAGGCTCTGGGCCACCTAGACAGTGCCTAAGGGGTCTGGAGAGCCAAAACACTACTCTGGGGCACCCCAAAAGTCTGCCCAGGGGCTCTGAGGTGGATAGAGCAGTGCTAAGAGCTCTGGGGGTCCCCAACACAGCTCTGGGGCACAGGGAAACCTGCCAGAGTTGTTCCGAGGGCACCAGAGGGGGCCCTCAAAGCATGTGCCTAGCCAAAAGACCACTGTGGGGAAGGAGGAGGAGCTGTGGAGGGGTTCTGGCCCACCTAGACAGTGCCTAAGGGGTCTGGAGAGCCAAAACACTACTCTGGGGCACCCCAAAGGTCTGCCCAGGGGCTCTCAGGTGGAGAGAGCAGTGCTAGGAGCTCTGGGGGGCACCTACACAGCTCTGGGGCAGAGGGAAACCTGCCAGAGTAGTGCCGAGGGCACCAGAGGGGGCCCTCAAAGTGTGTGCCTAGCCAAAAGACCACTGTGGGGAAGGAGGAGGAGCTGAGGAGGGGGTCTGGGCCACCTACACAGTGCCTAAGGGGTCTCGGGGGCCAAAAGACAGCTCTGGGGCACAACGAGTACTGCAATTGTAGTTCAGAAGACACGAGAGGGCTTCTAAGGGCTCTCCACGGCCACAAAGAGACTCTGGGGAAGGAGGAGGAGCTCAGGAGGGGGTCTGGCCCATCTAGACCCTTCCTGAGGGCTCGGCACGAGCAAGAGACAGCTCTGGGCAGCAAGGAAGAGCCAAAGAGTGGTGCGGAGTGCTCTAGAGCGGTGCCTAGGGAGCCAAGATGCAGCTCTGGGGCACAGGGAAACCTGCCAGAGTAGTGCCGAGGGCAGCACAGGGGGCCCTCAAGGCGTGTGCCTAGCCAAAAGACAACTCTGGGGAAGAAGGTGGAGCTGAGGAGGGGGTCTGGGCCACCTAGACAGTGCCTAAGGAGTCTGGAGGGCCGGAAAACAGCGCTGGGGCGCCCCAAAGGTCTCCCCAGGGGCTCTGAGGTGGATAGAGCAGTGCTAAGAGCTGTGGGGGGCACCTACACAGCTCTGGGGCACCCCAAAGGTCTGCCCAGGGGCTCTGAGGTGGATAGAGCAGTGCTAAGAGCTGTGGGGGGCCCCAACACAGCTCTGGGGCACAGGGAAACCTGCCAGAGTAGTCGCGAGGGCACCAGAGGGGGCCCTCAAGGCACGTGCCTAGCCAAAAGACAACTCTGGGGAAGGAGGACGAGCTCAGGAGGGGGTCTGGGCCACCTAGACCGTTCCTGAGGGCTCGGCACGAGCGAGAGCCAGCTCTGGGCAGCAAGGAAGAGCCAAAGAGTGGTGCGGAGTGCTCTAGAGCAGTACCAAGGGGCCTAGGGAGCCAAGATGCAGCTCTGGGGCACAGGGAAACCTGCCAGAGTAGTCCCAAGGGCACCAGAGGGGGCCCTCAAAGCATGTGCCTAGCCAAAAGACATCTCTGGGGAAGAAGGAGGAGCTGAGGAGGGGGTCTGGGCCACCTAGACAGTGCCTAAGGGGTCCGGAGGGCCAAAGGAGTGCTGTGGGGTGCCCCAAAGGTCTGCCCAGGGGCTCTGAGGTGGATAGAGCAGTGCTAAGAGCTGTGGGGGGCCCCAACACAGCTCTAGGGCACGGGGAAACCTGCCAGAGTAGTCCCGAGGGCACCAGAGGGGGCCCTCAAAGTGTGTGCCTAGCCAAAAGACCACTGTGGGGAAGGAGGAGGAGCTGAGGAGGGGGTCTGGGCCACCTAGACAGTGCCTAAGGGGTCTCGGGGACTAGAAGACAGCTCTGGGGCACAACGAGTACTGCAATTGTAGTTCAGAAGACACGAGAGGGCTTCTAAGGGCTCTCCACGGCCACAAAGAGACTCTGGGGAAGGAGGAGGAGCTCAGGAGGGGGTCTGGCCCATCTAGACCCTTCCTGAGGGCTTGGCACGAGCAAGAGACAGCTCTGGGCAGCAAGGAAGAGCCAAAGAGTGGTGCAGAGTGCTCTAGAGCGGTGCCTAGGGGCCTAGGGAGGCAAGATCCAGCTCTGGGGCACAGGGAAACCTGCCAGAGTAGTGCCGAGGGCAGCAGAGGGGGCCCTCAAGGGTTTACATGGCCCAAAACCCCACTCTAGGGAAGGAGGAGGAGCTGAGGAGAGGCTCTGGGCCACCTAGACAGTGCCTAAGGGGTCTGGAGAGCCAAAACACTACTCTGGGGCACCCCAAAAGTCTGCCCAGGGGCTCTGAGGTGGATAGAGCAGTGCTAAGAGCTCTGGGGGTCCCCAACACAGCTCTGGGGCACAGGGAAACCTGCCAGAGTTGTTCCGAGGGCACCAGAGGGGGCCCTCAAAGCATGTGCCTAGCCAAAAGACAACTCTGGGGAAGGAGGAGGAGCTGTGGAGGGGTTCTGGCCCACCTAGACTGTTCCTAAGGGGTCTGGAGAGCCAAAACACTACTCTGGGGCACCCCAAAGGTCTGCCCAGGGGCTCTCAGGTGGAGAGAGCAGTGCTAGGAGCTCTGGGGGGCACCTACACAGCTCTGGGGCAGAGGGAAACCTGCCAGAGTAGTGCCGAGGGCACCAGAGGGGGCCCTCAAAGTGTGTGCCTAGCCAAAAGACATCTCCGGGGAAGGAGGAGGAGCTGAGGAGGGGGTCTGGGCCACCTACACAGTGCCTAAGGGGTCTCGGGGGCCAAAAGACAGCTCTGGGGCACAACGAGTACTGCAATTGTAGTTCAGAAGACATGAGAGGGCTTCTAAGGGCTCTCCATGGCCACAAAGAGACTCTGGGGAAGGAGGAGGAGCTCAGGAGGGGGTCTGGCCCATCTAGACCCTTCCTGAGGGCTCGGCACGAGCAAGAGACAGCTCTGGGCAGCAAGGAAGAGCCAAAGAGTGGTGCGGAGTGCTCTAGAGCGGTGCCTAGGGGCCTAGGGAGCCAAGATGCAGCTCTGGGGCACAGGGAAACCTGCCAGAGTAGTGCCGAGGGCAGCACAGGGGGCCCTCAAGGCGTGTGCCTAGCCAAAAGACAACTCTGGGGAAGAAGGTGGAGCTGAGGAGGGGGTCTGGGCCACCTAGACAGTGCCTAAGGAGTCTGGAGGACCGGAAAACAGCGCTGGGGCGCCCCAAAGGTCTCCCCAGGGGCTCTGAGGTTGATAGAGCAGTGCTAAGAGCTGTGGGGGGCACCTACACAGCTCTGGGGCACCCCAAAGGTCTGCCCAGGGGCTCTGAGGTGGATAGAGCAGTGCTAAGAGCTGTGGGGGGCCCCAACACAGCTCTGGGGCACAGGGAAACCTGCCAGAGTAGTCGCGAGGGCACCAGAGGGGGCCCTCAAGGCACGTGCCTAGCCAAAAGACAACTCTGGGGAAGGAGGAGGAGCTGAGGAGGGGGTCTGGGCCACCTAGACCGTTCCTGAGGGCTCGGCACGAGCGAGAGCCAGCTCTGGGCAGCAAGGAAGAGCCAAAGAGTGGTGCGGAGTGCTCTAGAGCAGTACCAAGGGGCCTAGGGAGCCAAGATGCAGCTCTGGGGCACAGGGAAACCTGCCAGAGTAGTCCCAAGGGCACCAGAGGGGGCTCTCAAAGCCTGTGCCTAGCCAAAAGACAACCCTGGGGAAGGAAGAGGAGCTGAGCAGGGGGTCTGGGCCACCTACACAGTCCCTAAGGGGTCTGGGGGGCCAAAAGAGTGCTGTGGGGCACCTCAAAGGTCTGCCCAGGGGCTCTGAGGTGGAGAGAGCAGTGCTAACAGCTGTGGGGGGCCCCAACACAGCTTGGGGGCACAGGGAAACCTGCCAGAGTAGTCGCGAGGGCACCAGAGGGGGCCCTCAAGGCACGTGCCTAGCCAAAAGACAACTCTGGGGAAGGAGGAGGAGCTCAGGAGGGGGTCTGGCCCATCTAGACCCTTCCTGAGGGCTCGGCAGGAGCAAGAGACAGCTCTGGGCAGCAAGGAAGAGCCAAAGAGTGGTTCAGAGTGCTCTAGAGCGGTGCCAAAGGGTATAGGGAGCCAAGATGCACCCCTGGGGCACAGGGAAACCTGCCAGAGTAGTCCCGAGGGCACCAGAGGGGGCCCTCAAAGCATGTGCCTAGCCAAAAGACCACTGTGGGGAAGGAGGAGGAGCTGAGGAGGGGGTCTGGGCCACCTAGACAGTGCCTAAGGGGTCTTGGGGGCCAAAAGACAGCTCTGGGGCACAACAAGTACTGCAATTGTAGTTCAGAAGACACGAGAGGGCTTCTAAGGGCTCTCCACGGCCACAAAGAGACTCTGGGGAAGGAGGAGGAGCTCAGGAGGGGGTCTGGCCCATCTAGACCCTTCCTGAGGGCTAGACACGAGCAAGAGACAGCTCTGGGCGGCAAGGAAGAGCCAAAGAGTGGGGCGCAGTGCTCTAGAGTGGTGCCAAGGAGCCTAGGGAGCCAAGATCCAGCTCTGGGGCACAGGGAAACCTGCCAGAGTGGTGCCGAGGGCAGCAGAGGGGGCCCTCAAGGATTTACATGGCCCAAAACCCCACTCTAGGGAAGGAGGAGGAGCTAAGGAGGGGGTCTGGGCCACCTAGACAGTGCCTAAGGGGTCTGGAGAGCCAAAACACTACTCTGGGGCACCCCAAAGGTCTGCCCAGGGGCTCTGAGGTGGATAGAGCAGTGCTAAGAGCTCTGGGGGGTCCCAAAGACAGCTCTGGGGCACAGGGAAACCTGCCACAGTAGTCCCGAGGGCACCAGAGGGAGCCCTCAAGGCGTGTGCCTAGCCAAAAGACCACTCTGGGGAAGAAGGAGGAGCTGAGGAGGGGGTCTGGGCCACCTAGACAGTGCCTAAGGGGTCCGGAGAGCCAAAAGAGTGCTGTGGGGCACCCCAAAGGTCTGCCCAGGGGCTCTGAGGTGGATAGAGCAGTGCTAGGAGCTCTGGGGGTCCCCAACACAGCTCTGAGGCACAGGGAAACCTGCCAGAGTAGTCCCGAGGGCACCAGAGGGGGCCCTCAAGGCTTTACATGGCCCAAAACCCCACTCTAGGGAAGGAGGAGGAGCTGTGGAGGGGTTCTGGCCCACCTAGACAGTGCCTAAGGGGTCTCGGAGGGCCAAAGGAGTGCTCTGGGGCGCCCCAAAGGTCTCCCCAGGGGCTCTGAGGTGGATAGAGCAGTGCTAAGAGCTGTGGGGGGCACCTACACAGCTCTGGGGCAGAGGGAAACCTGCCAGAGTAGTGCCGAGGGCACCAGAGGGGGCCCTGAAAGCATGTGCCTAGCCAAAAGACAACTCTGGGGAAGAAGGAGGAGCTGAGGAGGGGGTCTGGGCCACCTAGACAGTGCCTAAGGGGTCCGGAGGGCCAGAAGACAGCTCTGGGGCACCCCAAAGGTCTGCCCAGGGGCTCTGAGGTGGATAGAGCAGTGCTAAGAGCTGTGGGGGGAACCTACACAGCTCTGGGGCACAGGGAAACCTGCCAGAGTAGTGCCGAGGGCACCAGAGGGGGCCCTCAAGGCGTGTGCCTAGCCAAAAGACCATTCTAGGGAAGGAGGAGGAGCTGAGGAGGGGGTTTGGGCCACCTAGACTGTGCCTAAGGGGTCCGGAGGGCCAAAGGAGTGCTGTGGGGCACCCCAAAGGTCTCCCCAGGGGCTCTGAGGTGGATAGAGCAGTGCTAAGAGCTCTGGGGGGGGGGCCCAAAGACAGCTCTGGGGCACAGGGAAACCTGCCAGAGTAGTCCCGAGGGCACCAGAGGGGGCCCTCAAAGCATGTGCCTAGCCAAAAGACAACTCTGGGGAAGGAGGAGGAGCTGTGGAGGGGGTCTGGCCCACCTAGACAGTGCCTAAGGGGTCCGGAGGGCCAAAGGAGTGCTCTGGGGCGCCCCAAAGGTCTGCCCAGGGGCTCTGAGGTGGATAGAGCAGTGCTAGGAGCTCTGGGGGGCACCTACACAGCTCTGGGGCACAGGGAAACCTGCCAGAGTAGTCCCGAGGGCACCAGAGGGGGCCCTCAAAGCATGTGCCTAGCCAAAAGACCACTGTGGGGAAGGAGGAGGAGCTGAGGAGGGGGTCTGGGCCACCTACACAGTGCCTAAGGGGTCTCGGGGGCCAAAAGACAGCTCTGGGGCACAACGAGTACTGCAATTGTAGTTCAGAAGACACGAGAGGGCTTCTAAGGGCTCTCCACGGCCACAAAGAGACTCTGGGGAAGGAGGAGGAGCTCAGGAGGGGGTCTGGCCCATCTAGACCCTTCCTGAGGGCTTGGCACGAGCAAGAGACAGCTCTGGGCAGCAAGGAAGAGCCAAAGAGTGGTGCAGAGTGCTCTAGAGTGGTGCCAAGGGGCCTAGGGAGCCAAGATGCAGCTCTGGGGCACAGGGAAACCTGCCAGAGTAGTGCCGAGGGCAGCAGAGGGGGCCCTCAAGGGTTTACATGACCCAAAACCCCACTCTAGGGAAGGAGGAGGAGCTGTGGAGGGGTTCTGGCCCACCTAGACAGTGCCTAAGGGGTCCGGAGGGCCAAAGGAGTGCTCTGGGGCGCCCCAAAGGTCTGCCCAGGGGCTCTGAGGTGGATAGAGCAGTGCTAAGAGCTGTGGGGGGCACCTACACAGCTCTGGGGCAGAGGGAAACCTGCCAGAGTAGTGCCGAGGGCAGCAGAGGGGGCCCTGAAAGCATGTGCCTAGCCAAAAGACAACTCTGGGGAAGAAGGAGGAGCTGAGGAGGGGGTCTGGGCCACCTAGACAGTGCCTAAGGGGTCCGGAGGGCCAGAAGACAGCTCTGGGGCACCCCAAAGGTCTGCCCAGGGGCTCTGAGGTGGATAGAGCAGTGCTAAGAGCTGTGGGGGGAACCTACACAGCTCTGGGGCACAGGGAAACCTGCCAGAGTAGTGCCGAGGGCACCAGAGGGGGCCCTCAAGGCGTGTGCCTAGCCAAAAGACCATTCTAGGGAAGGAGGAGGAGCTGAGGAGGGGGTTTGGGCCACCTAGACTGTGCCTAAGGGGTCCGGAGGGCCAAAGGAGTGCTCTGGGGCGCCCCAAAGGTCTGCCCAGGGGCTCTGAGGTGGATAGAGCAGTGCTAGGAGCTCTGGGGGGCACCTACACAGCTCTGGGGCAGAGGGAAACCTGCCAGAGTAGTCCCGAGGGCACCAGAGGGGGCCCTCAAAGCATGTGCCTAGCCAAAAGACCACTGTGGGGAAGGAGGAGGAGCTGAGGAGGGGGTCTGGGCCACCTAGACAGTGCCTAAGGGGTCCGGAGGGCCAAAGGAGTGCTGTGGGGCACCCCAAAGGTCTCCCCAGGGGCTCTGAGGTGGATAGAGCAGTGCTAAGAGCTCTGGGGGGGGGGCCCAAAGACAGCTCTGGGGCACAGGGAAACCTGCCAGAGTAGTCCCGAGGGCACCAGAGGGGGCCCTCAAAGCATGTGCCTAGCCAAAAGACAACTCTGGGGAAGGAGGAGGAGCTGTGGAGGGGGTCTGGCCCACCTAGACAGTGCCTAAGGGGTCCGGAGGGCCAAAGGAGTGCTCTGGGGCGCCCCAAAGGTCTGCCCAGGGGCTCTGAGGTGGATAGAGCAGTGCTAGGAGCTCTGGGGGGCACCTACACAGCTCTGGGGCACAGGGAAACCTGCCAGAGTAGTCCCGAGGGCACCAGAGGGGGCCCTCAAAGCATGTGCCTAGCCAAAAGACCACTGTGGGGAAGGAGGAGGAGCTGAGGAGGGGGTCTGGGCCACCTACACAGTGCCTAAGGGGTCTCGGGGGCCAAAAGACAGCTCTGGGGCACAACGAGTACTGCAATTGTAGTTCAGAAGACACGAGAGGGCTTCTAAGGGCTCTCCACGGCCACAAAGAGACTCTGGGGAAGGAGGAGGAGCTCAGGAGGGGGTCTGGCCCATCTAGACCCTTCCTGAGGGCTTGGCACGAGCAAGAGACAGCTCTGGGCAGCAAGGAAGAGCCAAAGAGTGGTGCAGAGTGCTCTAGAGTGGTGCCAAGGGGCCTAGGGAGCCAAGATGCAGCTCTGGGGCACAGGGAAACCTGCCAGAGTAGTGCCGAGGGCAGCAGAGGGGGCCCTCAAGGGTTTACATGACCCAAAACCCCACTCTAGGGAAGGAGGAGGAGCTGTGGAGGGGTTCTGGCCCACCTAGACAGTGCCTAAGGGGTCCGGAGGGCCAAAGGAGTGCTCTGGGGCGCCCCAAAGGTCTGCCCAGGGGCTCTGAGGTGGATAGAGCAGTGCTAAGAGCTGTGGGGGGCACCTACACAGCTCTGGGGCAGAGGGAAACCTGCCAGAGTAGTGCCGAGGGCAGCAGAGGGGGCCCTCAAAGTGTGTGCCTAGCCAAAAGACCACTGTGGGGAAGGAGGAGGAGCTGAGGAGGGGGTCTGGGCCACCTAGACAGTGCCTAAGGCATCCGGAGGGCCAGAAGACAGCTCTGGGGCACAACGAGTACTGCAATTGTAGTTCAGAAGACACGAGAGGGCTTCTAAGGGCTCTCCACGGCCACAAAGAGACTCTGGGGAAGGAGGAGGAGCTCAGGAGGGGGTCTGGCCCATCTAGACCCTTCCTGAGGGCTTGGCACGAGCAAGAGACAGCTCTGGGCAGCAAGGAAGAGCCAAAGAGTGGTGCGGAGTGCTCTAGAGTGGTGCCAAGGGGCCTAGGGAGCCAAGATGCAGCTCTGGGGCACAGGGAAACCTGCCAGAGTAGTGCCGAGGGCACCAGAGGGGGCCCTCAAGGCGTGTGCCTAGCCAAAAGACCATTCTAGGGAAGGATGAGGAGCGGAGGAGGGGCTCTGGGCTACCTAGACAGTGCCTAAGGGGTCTGGAGGGCGAAAAGAGTGCTGTGGGACACCCCAAAGGTCTGCCCAGGGGCTCTGAGGTGGATAGAGCAGTGCTAAGAGCTGTGGGGGGCACCTACACAGCTCTGGGGCACAGGGAAACCTGCCAGAGTAGTGCCGAGGGCAGCAGAGGGGGCCCTCAAAGTGTGTGCCTAGCCAAAAGACCACTCTGGGGAAGAAGGAGGAGCTGTGGAGGGGGTCTGGGCCACCTAGACAGTGCCTAAGGGGTCCGGAGGGCCAAAGGAGTGCTCTGGGGCGCCCCAAAGGTCTGCCCAGGGGCTCTGAGGTGGATAGAGCAGTGCTAAGAGCTGTGGGGGGCCCGAAGAAAGCTCTGGGGCAGAGGGAAACCTGCCAGAGTAGTCCCGAGGGCACCAGAGGGGGCCCTCAAAGCATGTGCCTAGCCAAAAGACAACTCTGGGGAAGGAGGAGGAGCTGTGGAGGGGGTCTGGCCCACCTAGACAGTGCCTAAGGGGTCCGGAGGGCCAAAGGAGTGCTCTGGGGCGCCCCAAAGGTCTGCCCAGGGGCTCTGAGGTGGATAGAGCAGTGCTAGGAGCTCTGGGGGGCACCTACACAGCTCTGGGGCACAGGGAAACCTGCCAGAGTAGTCCCGAGGGCACCAGAGGGGGCCCTCAAAGCATGTGCCTAGCCAAAAGACCACTGTGGGGAAGGAGGAGGAGCTGAGGAGGGGGTCTGGGCCACCTACACAGTGCCTAAGGGGTCTCGGGGGCCAAAAGACAGCTCTGGGGCACAACGAGTACTGCAATTGTAGTTCAGAAGACACGAGAGGGCTTCTAAGGGCTCTCCACGGCCACAAAGAGACTCTGGGGAAGGAGGAGGAGCTCAGGAGGGGGTCTGGCCCATCTAGACCCTTCCTGAGGGCTTGGCACGAGCAAGAGACAGCTCTGGGCAGCAAGGAAGAGCCAAAGAGTGGTGCAGAGTGCTCTAGAGTGGTGCCAAGGGGCCTAGGGAGCCAAGATGCAGCTCTGGGGCACAGGGAAACCTGCCAGAGTAGTGCCGAGGGCAGCAGAGGGGGCCCTCAAGGGTTTACATGACCCAAAACCCCACTCTAGGGAAGGAGGAGGAGCTGTGGAGGGGTTCTGGCCCACCTAGACAGTGCCTAAGGGGTCCGGAGGGCCAAAGGAGTGCTCTGGGGCGCCCCAAAGGTCTGCCCAGGGGCTCTGAGGTGGATAGAGCAGTGCTAAGAGCTCTGGGGGGCACCTACACAGCTCTGGGGCAGAGGGAAACCTGCCAGAGTAGTCCCGAGAGCACCAGAGGGGGCCCTCAACGTGTGTGCCTAGCCAAAAGACATCTCTGGGGAAGAAGGAGGAGCTGAGGAGGGGGTCTGGGCCACCTAGACAGTGCCTAAGGGGTCCGGAGGGCCAGAAGACAACTATGGGGCACCCCAAAGGTCTGCCCAGGGGCTCTGAGGTGGATAGAGCAGTGCTAAGAGCTCTGGGGGTCCCCAACACAGCTCTGGGGCACAGGGAAACCTGCCAGAGTAGTCCCGAGGGCACCAGAGGGGGCCCTCAAGGCATGTGCCTAGCCAAAAGACAACTCTGGGGAAGGAGGAGGAGCTGAGGAGGGGGTCTGGGCCACCTAGACTGTGCCTAAGGGGTCTCGGGAGCCAAAACACTACTCTGGGGCACCCCAAAGGTCTGCCCAGGGGCTCTGAGGTGGAGAGAGCAGTGCTAAGAGCTGTGGGGGGCACCTACACAGCTCTGGGGCACAGGGAAACCTGCCAGAGTAGTGCCGAGAGCACCAGAGGGGGCCCTCAAAGCATGTGCCTAGCCAAAAGACATCTCTGGGGAAGAAGGAGGAGCTGAGGAGGGGGTCTGGGCCACCTAGACAGTGCCTAAGGGGTCTGGAGGGCCAAAGGAGTGCTCTGGGGCGCCCCAAAGGTCTGCCCAGGGGCTCTGAGGTGGATAGAGCAGTGCTAAGAGCTCTGGGGGGGGGGCCCAAAGACAGCTCTGGGGCACAGGGAAACCTGCCAGAGTAGTCCCGAGGGCACCAGAGGGGGCCCTCAAGGCGTGTGCCTAGCCAAAAGACCACTGTGGGGAAGGAGGAGGAGCTGAGGAGGGAGTCTGGACCACCTAGACAGTGCCTAAGGGGTCCGGAGGGCCAAAGGAGTGCTCTGGGGCGCCCCAAAGGTCTGCCCAGGGGCTCTGAGGTGGATAGAGCAGTGCTAAGAGCTGTGGGGGGCACCTACACAGCTCTGGGGCAGAGGGAAACCTGCCAGAGTAGTGCCGAGGGCAGCAGAGGGGGCCCTCAAAGTGTGTGCCTAGCCAAAAGACCACTGTGGGGAAGGAGGAGGAGCTGAGGAGGGGGTCTGGGCCACCTACACAGTGCCTAAGGCATCCGGAGGGCCAGAAGACAGCTCTGGGGCACAACGAGTACTGCAATTGTAGTTCAGAAGACACGAGAGGGCTTCTAAGGGCTCTCCACGGCCACAAAGAGACTCTGGGGAAGGAGGAGGAGCTCAGGAGGGGGTCTGGCCCATCTAGACCCTTCCTGAGGGCTTGGCACGAGCAAGAGACAGCTCTGGGCAGCAAGGAAGAGCCAAAGAGTGGTGCAGAGTGCTCTAGAGTGGTGCCAAGGGGCCTAGGGAGCCAAGATGCAGCTCTGGGGCACAGGGAAACCTGCCAGAGTAGTGCCGAGGGCACCAGAGGGGGCCCTCAAAGTGTGTGCCTAGCCAAAAGACCACTGTGGGGAAGGAGGAGGAGCTGAGGAGGGGGTCTGGGCCACCTAGACAGTGCCTAAGGGGTCTCGGGGGCCAGAAGACAGCTCTGGGGCACAACGAGTACTGCAATTGTAGTTCAGAAGACACGAGAGGGCTTCTAAGGGCTCTCCATGGCCACAAAGAGACTCTGGGGAAGGAGGAGGAGCTCAGGAGGGGGTCTGGCCCATCTAGACCCTTCCTGAGGGCTTGGCACGAGCAAGAGACAGCTCTGGACAGCAAGGAAGAGCCAAAGAGTGGTGCAGAGTGCTCTAGAGCGGTGCCTAGGGGCCTAGGGAGGCAAGATCCAGCTCTGGGGCACAGGGAAACCTGCCAGAGTAGTGCCGAGGGCAGCAGAGGGGGCCCTCAAGGGTTTACATGGCCCAAAACCCCACTCTAGGGAAGGAGGAGGAGCTGAGGAGAGGCTCTGGGCCACCTAGACAGTGCCTAAGGGGTCTGGAGAGCCAAAACACTACTCTGGGGCACCCCAAAAGTCTGCCCAGGGGCTCTGAGGTGGATAGAGCAGTGCTAAGAGCTCTGGGGGTCCCCAACACAGCTCTGGGGCACAGGGAAACCTGCCAGAGTTGTTCCGAGGGCACCAGAGGGGGCCCTCAAAGCATGTGCCTAGCCAAAAGACAACTCTGGGGAAGGAGGAGGAGCTGTGGAGGGGTTCTGGCCCACCTAGACAGTGCCTAAGGGGTCTGGAGAGCCAAAACACTACTCTGGGGCACCCCAAAGGTCTGCCCAGGGGCTCTCAGGTGGAGAGAGCAGTGCTAGCAGCTCTGGGGGGCACCTACACAGCTCTGGGGCAGAGGGAAACCTGCCAGAGTAGTGCCGAGGGCACCAGAGGGGGCCCTCAAAGTGTGTGCCTAGCCAAAAGACCACTGTGGGGAAGGAGGAGGAGCTGAGGAGGGGGTCTGGGCCACCTACACAGTGCCTAAGGGGTCTCGGGGGCCAAAAGACAGCTCTGGGGCACAACGAGTACTGCAATTGTAGTTCAGAAGACACGAGAGGGCTTCTAAGGGCTCTCCACGGCCACAAAGAGACTCTGGGGAAGGAGGAGGAGCTCAGGAGGGGGTCTGGCCCATCTAGACCCTTCCTGAGGGCTCGGCACGAGCAAGAGACAGCTCTGGGCAGCAAGGAAGAGCCAAAGAGTGGTGCGGAGTGCTCTAGAGCGGTGCCTAGGGAGCCAAGATGCAGCTCTGGGGCACAGGGAAACCTGCCAGAGTAGTGCCGAGGGCAGCACAGGGGGCCCTCAAGGCGTGTGCCTAGCCAAAAGACAACTCTGGGGAAGAAGGAGGAGCTGAGGAGGGGGTCTGGGCCACCTAGACAGTGCCTAAGAGGTCCGGAGGGCCAGAAGACAGCTCTGGGGCACCCCAAAGGTCTGCCCAGGGGCTCTGAGGTGGATAGAGCAGTGCTAAGAGCTGTGGGGGGCACCTACACAGCTCTGGGGCAGAGGGAAACCTGCCAGAGTAGTCCCAAGGGCACCAGAGGGGGCCCTCAAGGCGTGTGCCTAGCCAAAAGACCATTCTAGGGAAGGAGGAGGAGCTGAGGAGGGGGTTTGGGCCACCTAGACTGTGCCTAAGGGGTCCGGAGGGCCAAAGGAGTGCTCTGGGGCACCCCAAAGGTCTCCCCAGGGGCTCTGAGGTGCATAGAGCAGTGCTAAGAGCTGTTGAGGGCACCTACACAGCTCTGGGGCACAGGGAAACCTGCCAGAGTAGTCCCGAGGGCACCAGAGGGGGCCCTCAAAGTGTGTGCCTAGCCAAAAGACCACTGTGGGGAAGAAGGAGGAGCTGAGGAGGGGGTCTGGGCCACCTAGACAGTGCCTAAGGGGTCCGGAGGGCCAGAAGACAGCTCTGGGGCACCCCAAAGGTCTGCCCAGGGGCTCTGAGGTGGATAGAGCAGTGCTAGGAGCTCTGGGGGGCACCTACACAGCTCTGGGGCACAGGGAAACCTGCCAGAGTAGTCCCGAGGGCACCAGAGGGGGCCCTCAAAGCATGTGCCTAGCCAAAAGACAACTCTGGGGAAGGAGGAGGAGCTGTGGAGGGGGTCTGGGCCACCTAGACAGTGCCTAAGGGGTCCGGAGGGCCAAAGGAGTGCTCTGGGGCGCCCCAAAGGTCTGCCCAGGGGCTCTGAGGTGGATAGAGCAGTGCTAGGAGCTCTGGGGGGCACCTACACAGCTCTGGGGCAGAGGGAAACCTGCCAGAGTAGTCCCGAGGGCACCAGAGGGGGCCCTCAAAGCATGTGCCTAGCCAAAAGACCACTGTGGGGAAGGAGGAGGAGCTGAGGAGGGGGTCTGGGCCACCTACACAGTGCCTAAGGGGTCTCGGGGGCCAAAAGACAGCTCTGGGGCACAACGAGTACTGCAATTGTAGTTCAGAAGACACGAGAGGGCTTCTAAGGGCTCTCCACGGCCACAAAGAGACTCTGGGGAAGGAGGAGGAGCTCAGGAGGGGGTCTGGCCCATCTAGACCCTTCCTGAGGGCTTGGCACGAGCAAGAGACAGCTCTGGGCAGCAAGGAAGAGCCAAAGAGTGGTGCAGAGTGCTCTAGAGTGGTGCCAAGGGGCCTAGGGAGCCAAGATGCAGCTCTGGGGCACAGCGAAACCTGCCAGAGTAGTGCCGAGGGCAGCAGAGGGGGCCCTCAAGGGTTTACATGACCCAAAACCCCACTCTAGGGAAGGAGGAGGAGCTGTGGAGGGGTTCTGGCCCACCTAGACAGTGCCTAAGGGGTCCGGAGGGCCAAAGGAGTGCTCTGGGGCGCCCCAAAGGTCTGCCCAGGGGCTCTGAGGTGGATAGAGCAGTGCTAAGAGCTGTGGGGGGCACCTACACAGCTCTGGGGCAGAGGGAAACCTGCCAGAGTAGTGCCGAGGGCACCAGAGGGGGCCCTCAAAGTGTGTGCCTAGCCAAAAGACCACTGTGGGGAAGGAGGAGGAGCTGTGGAGGGGGTCTGGGCCACCTACACAGTGCCTAAGGGGTCTCGGGGGCCAAAAGACAGCTCTGGGGCACAACGAGTACTGCAATTGTAGTTCAGAAGACACGAGAGGGCTTCTAAGGGCTCTCCACGGCCACAAAGAGACTCTGGGGAAGGAGGAGGAGCTCAGGAGGGGGTCTGGCCCATCTAGACCCTTCCTGAGGGCTCGGCACGAGCAAGAGACAGCTCTGGGCAGCAAGGAAGAGCCAAAGAGTGGTGCGGAGTGCTCTAGAGCGGTGCCTAGGGAGCCAAGATGCAGCTCTGGGGCACAGGGAAACCTGCCAGAGTAGTGCCGAGGGCACCAGAGGGGGCCCTGAAAGCATGTGCCTAGCCAAAAGACAACTCTGGGGAAGAAGGAGGAGCTGAGGAGGGGGTCTGGGCCACCTAGACAGTGCCTAAGGGGTCTGGAGGGCCAGAAGACAGCTCTGGGGCACCCCAAAGGTCTGCCCAGGGGCTCTGAGGTGGATAGAGCAGTGCTAAGAGCTGTGGGGGGAACCTACACAGCTCTGGGGCACAGGGAAACCTGCCAGAGTAGTCCCAAGGGCACCAGAGGGGGCCCTCAAGGCGTGTGCCTAGCCAAAAGACCATTCTAGGGAAGGAGGAGGAGCTGAGGAGGGGGTTTGGGCCACCTAGACTGTGCCTAAGGGGTCCGGAGGGCCAAAGGAGTGCTCTGGGGCACCCCAAAGGTCTCCCCAGGGGCTCTGAGGTGCATAGAGCAGTGCTAAGAGCTGTTGAGGGCACCTACACAGCTCTGGGGCACAGGGAAACCTGCCAGAGTAGTCCCGAGAGCACCAGAGGGGGCCCTCAAAGCATGTGCCTAGCCAAAAGACATCTCTGGGGAAGAAGGAGGAGCTGAGGAGGGGGTCTGGGCCACCTAGACAGTGCCTAAGGGGTCCGGAGGGCCAAAGGAGTGCTGTGGGGCACCCCAAAGGTCTGCCCAGGGGCTCTGAGGTGGATAGAGCAGTGCTAATAGCTCTGGGGGGCACCTACACAGCTCTGGGGCACAGGGAAACCTGCCAGAGTAGTCCCGAGGGCACCAGAGGGGGCCCTCAAAGCATGTGCCTAGCCAAAAGACAACTCTGGGGAAGGAGGAGGAGCTGTGGAGGGGGTCTGGGCCACCTAGACAGTGCCTAAGGGGTCCGGAGGGCCAAAGGAGTGCTCTGGGGCGCCCCAAAGGTCTGCCCAGGGGCTCTGAGGTGGATAGAGCAGTGCTAGGAGCTCTGGGGGGCACCTACACAGCTCTGGGGCAGAGGGAAACCTGCCAGAGTAGTCCCGAGGGCACCAGAGGGGGCCCTCAAAGCATGTGCCTAGCCAAAAGACCACTGTGGGGAAGGAGGAGGAGCTGAGGAGGGGGTCTGGGCCACCTACACAGTGCCTAAGGGGTCTCGGGGGCCAAAAGACAGCTCTGGGGCACAACGAGTACTGCAATTGTAGTTCAGAAGACACGAGAGGGCTTCTAAGGGCTCTCCACGGCCACAAAGAGACTCTGGGGAAGGAGGAGGAGCTCAGGAGGGGGTCTGGCCCATCTAGACCCTTCCTGAGGGCTTGGCACGAGCAAGAGACAGCTCTGGGCAGCAAGGAAGAGCCAAAGAGTGGTGCAGAGTGCTCTAGAGTGGTGCCAAGGGGCCTAGGGAGCCAAGATGCAGCTCTGGGGCACAGCGAAACCTGCCAGAGTAGTGCCGAGGGCAGCAGAGGGGGCCCTCAAGGGTTTACATGACCCAAAACCCCACTCTAGGGAAGGAGGAGGAGCTGTGGAGGGGTTCTGGCCCACCTAGACAGTGCCTAAGGGGTCCGGAGGGCCAAAGGAGTGCTCTGGGGCGCCCCAAAGGTCTGCCCAGGGGCTCTGAGGTGGATAGAGCAGTGCTAAGAGCTCTGGGGGGCACCTACACAGCTCTGGGGCAGAGGGAAACCTGCCAGAGTAGTGCCGAGGGCACCAGAGGGGGCCCTCAAAGTGTGTGCCTAGCCAAAAGACCACTGTGGGGAAGGAGGAGGAGCTGAGGAGGGGGTCTGGGCCACCTACACAGTGCCTAAGGGGTCTCGGGGGCCAGAAGACAGCTCTGGGGCACAACGAGTACTGCAATTGTAGTTCAGAAGACACGAGAGGGCTTCTAAGGGCTCTCCATGGCCACAAAGAGACTCTGGGGAAGGAGGAGGAGCTCAGGAGGGGGTCTGGCCCATCTAGACCCTTCCTGAGGGCTCGGCACGAGCAAGAGACAGCTCTGGGCAGCAAGGAAGAGCCAAAGAGTGGTGCAGAGTGCTCTAGAGCGGTGCCTAGGGGCCTAGGGAGGCAAGATCCAGCTCTGGGGCACAGGGAAACCTGCCAGAGTAGTGCCGAGGGCAGCAGAGGGGGCCCTCAAGGGTTTACATGGCCCAAAACCCCACTCTAGGGAAGGAGGAGGAGCTGAGGAGAGGCTCTGGGCCACCTAGACAGTGCCTAAGGGGTCTGGAGAGCCAAAACACTACTCTGGGGCACCCCAAAAGTCTGCCCAGGGGCTCTGAGGTGGATAGAGCAGTGCTAAGAGCTCTGGGGGTCCCCAACACAGCTCTGGGGCACAGGGAAACCTGCCAGAGTTGTTCCGAGGGCACCAGAGGGGGCCCTCAAAGCATGTGCCTAGCCAAAAGACAACTCTGGGGAAGGAGGAGGAGCTGTGGAGGGGTTCTGGCCCACCTAGACAGTGCCTAAGGGGTCTGGAGAGCCAAAACACTACTCTGGGGCACCCCAAAGGTCTGCCCAGGGGCTCTGAGGTGGAGAGAGCAGTGCTAAGAGCTCTGGGGGTCCCCAACACAGCTCTGGGGCAGAGGGAAACCTGCCAGAGTAGTGCCGAGGGCACCAGAGGGGGCCCTCAAAGTGTGTGCCTAGCCAAAAGACATCTCCGGGGAAGGAGGAGGAGCTGAGGAGGGGGTCTGGGCCACCTACACAGTGCCTAAGGGGTCTCGGGGGCCAAAAGACAGCTCTGGGGCACAACGAGTACTGCAATTGTAGTTCAGAAGACACGAGAGGGCTTCTAAGGGCTCTCCACGGCCACAAAGAGACTCTGGGGAAGGAGGAGGAGCTCAGGAGGGGGTCTGGCCCATCTAGACCCTTCCTGAGGGCTCGGCACGAGCAAGAGACAGCTCTGGGCAGCAAGGAAGAGCCAAAGAGTGGTGCGGAGTGCTCTAGAGCGGTGCCTAGGGAGCCAAGATGCAGCTCTGGGGCACAGGGAAACCTGCCAGAGTAGTGCCGAGGGCAGCACAGGGGGCCCTCAAGGCGTGTGCCTAGCCAAAAGACAACTCTGGGGAAGAAGGTGGAGCTGAGGAGGGGGTCTGGGCCACCTAGACAGTGCCTAAGGAGTCTGGAGGACCGGAAAACAGCGCTGGGGCGCCCCAAAGGTCTCCCCAGGGGCTCTGAGGTGGATAGAGCAGTGCTAAGAGCTGTGGGGGGCACCTACACAGCTCTGGGGCACCCCAAAGGTCTGCCCAGGGGCTCTGAGGTGGATAGAGCAGTGCTAAGAGCTGTGGGGGGCCCCAACACAGCTCTGGGGCACAGGGAAACCTGCCAGAGTAGTCGCGAGGGCACCAGAGGGGGCCCTCAAGGCACGTGCCTAGCCAAAAGACAACTCTGGGGAAGGAGGACGAGCTCAGGAGGGGGTCTGGGCCACCTAGACCGTTCCTGAGGGCTCGGCACGAGCGAGAGCCAGCTCTGGGCAGCAAGGAAGAGCCAAAGAGTGGTGCGGAGTGCTCTAGAGCAGTACCAAGGGGCCTAGGGAGCCAAGATGCAGCTCTGGGGCACAGGGAAACCTGCCAGAGTAGTCCCAAGGGCACCAGAGGGGGCCCTCAAAGCATGTGCCTAGCCAAAAGACATCTCTGGGGAAGAAGGAGGAGCTGAGGAGGGGGTCTGGGCCACCTAGACAGTGCCTAAGGGGTCCGGAGGGCCAAAGGAGTGCTGTGGGGTGCCCCAAAGGTCTGCCCAGGGGCTCTGAGGTGGATAGAGCAGTGCTAAGAGCTGTGGGGGGCCCCAACACAGCTCTAGGGCACGGGGAAACCTGCCAGAGTAGTCCCGAGGGCACCAGAGGGGGCCCTCAAAGTGTGTGCCTAGCCAAAAGACCACTGTGGGGAAGGAGGAGGAGCTGAGGAGGGGGTCTGGGCCACCTACACAGTGCCTAAGGGGTCTCGGGGACTAGAAGACAGCTCTGGGGCACAACGAGTACTGCAATTGTAGTTCAGAAGACACGAGAGGGCTTCTAAGGGCTCTCCACGGCCACAAAGAGACTCTGGGGAAGGAGGAGGAGCTCAGGAGGGGGTCTGGCCCATCTAGACCCTTCCTGAGGGCTCGGCACGAGCAAGAGACAGCTCTGGGCAGCAAGGAAGAGCCAAAGAGTGGTGCAGAGTGCTCTAGAGCGGTGCCTAGGGGCCTAGGGAGGCAAGATCCAGCTCTGGGGCACAGGGAAACCTGCCAGAGTAGTGCCGAGGGCAGCAGAGGGGGCCCTCAAGGGTTTACATGGCCCAAAACCCCACTCTAGGGAAGGAGGAGGAGCTGAGGAGAGGCTCTGGGCCACCTAGACAGTGCCTAAGGGGTCTGGAGAGCCAAAACACTACTCTGGGGCACCCCAAAGGTCTGCCCAGGGGCTCTCAGGTGGAGAGAGCAGTGCTAGGAGCTCTGGGGGGCACCTACACAGCTCTGGGGCACAGGGAAACCTGCCAGAGTAGTGCCGAGGGCACCAGAGGGGGCCCTCAAAGTGTGTGCCTAGCGAAAAGACCACTGTGGGGAAGGAGGAGGAGCTGAGGAGGGGGTCTGGGCCACCTACACAGTGCCTAAGGGGTCTCGGGGGCCAAAAGACAGCTCTGGGGCACAACGAGTACTGCAATTGTAGTTCAGAAGACATGAGAGGGCTTCTAAGGGCTCTCCATGGCCACAAAGAGACTCTGGGGAAGGAGGAGGAGCTCAGGAGGGGGTCTGGCCCATCTAGACCCTTCCTGAGGGCTCGGCACGAGCAAGAGACAGCTCTGGGCAGCAAGGAAGAGCCAAAGAGTGGTGCGGAGTGCTCTAGAGCGGTGCCTAGGGGCCTAGGGAGCCAAGATGCAGCTCTGGGGCACAGGGAAACCTGCCAGAGTAGTGCCGAGGGCAGCACAGGGGGCCATCAAGGCGTGTGCCTAGCCAAAAGACAACTCTGGGGAAGAAGGTGGAGCTGAGGAGGGGGTCTGGGCCACCTAGACAGTGCCTAAGGAGTCTGGAGGGCCGGAAAACAGCGCTGGGGCGCCCCAAAGGTCTCCCCAGGGGCTCTGAGGTGGATAGAGCAGTGCTAAGAGCTGTGGGGGGCACCTACACAGCTCTGGGGCACCCCAAAGGTCTGCCCAGGGGCTCTGAGGTGGATAGAGCAGTGCTAAGAGCTGTGGGGGGCCCCAACACAGCTCTGGGGCACAGGGAAACCTGCCAGAGTAGTCGCGAGGGCACCAGAGGGGGCCCTCAAGGCACGTGCCTAGCCAAAAGACAACTCTGGGGAAGGAGGAGGAGCTGAGGAGGGGGTCTGGGCCACCTAGACCGTTCCTGAGGGCTCGGCACGAGCGAGAGCCAGCTCTGGGCAGCAAGGAAGAGCCAAAGAGTGGTGCGGAGTGCTCTAGAGCAGTACCAAGGGGCCTAGGGAGCCAAGATGCAGCTCTGGGGCACAGGGAAACCTGCCAGAGTAGTCCCAAGGGCACCAGAGGGGGCTCTCAAAGCCTGTGCCTAGCCAAAAGACAACCCTGGGGAAGGAAGAGGAGCTGAGCAGGGGGTCTGGGCCACCTACACAGTCCCTAAGGGGTCTGGGGGGCCAAAAGAGTGCTGTGGGGCACCTCAAAGGTCTGCCCAGGGGCTCTGAGGTGGAGAGAGCAGTGCTAACAGCTGTGGGGGGCCCCAACACAGCTTGGGGGCACAGGGAAACCTGCCAGAGTAGTCGCGAGGGCACCAGAGGGGGCCCTCAAGGCACGTGCCTAGCCAAAAGACAACTCTGGGGAAGGAGGAGGAGCTCAGGAGGGGGTCTGGCCCATCTAGACCCTTCCTGAGGGCTCGGCAGGAGCAAGAGACAGCTCTGGGCAGCAAGGAAGAGCCAAAGAGTGGTGCAGAGTGCTCTAGAGCGGTGCCAAAGGGTATAGGGAGCCAAGATGCACCCCTGGGGCACAGGGAAACCTGCCAGAGTAGTCCCGAGGGCACCAGAGGGGGCCCTCAAAGCATGTGCCTAGCCAAAAGACCACTGTGGGGAAGGAGGAGGAGCTGAGGAGGGGGTCTGGGCCACCTAGACAGTGCCTAAGGGGTCTCGGGGGCCAATAGACAGCTCTGGGGCACAACGAGTACTGCAATTGTAGTTCAGAAGACACGAGAGGGCTTCTAAGGGCTCTCCACGGCCACAAAGAGACTCTGGGGAAGGAGGAGGAGCTCAGGAGGGGGTCTGGCCCATCTAGACCCTTCCTGAGGGCTAGACACGAGCAAGAGACAGCTCTGGGCGGCAAGGAAGAGCCAAAGAGTGGGGCGCAGTGCTCTAGAGTGGTGCCAAGGAGCCTAGGGAGCCAAGATCCAGCTCTGGGGCACAGGGAAACCTGCCAGAGTGGTGCCGAGGGCAGCAGAGGGGGCCCTCAAGGATTTACATGGCCCAAAACCCCACTCTAGGGAAGGAGGAGGAGCTAAGGAGGGGGTCTGGGCCACCTAGACAGTGCCTAAGGGGTCTGGAGAGCCAAAACACTACTCTGGGGCACCCCAAAGGTCTGCCCAGGGGCTCTGAGGTGGATAGAGCAGTGCTAAGAGCTCTGGGGGGGGCCCAAAGACAGCTCTGGGGCACAGGGAAACCTGCCACAGTAGTCCCGAGGGCACCAGAGGGAGCCCTCAAGGCGTGTGCCTAGCCAAAAGACCACTCTGGGGAAGAAGGTGGAGCTGAGGAGGGGGTCTGGGCCACCTAGACAGTGCCTAAGGGGTCCGGAGAGCCAAAAGAGTGCTGTGGGGCACCCCAAAGGTCTGCCCAGGGGCTCTGAGGTGGATAGAGCAGTGCTAGGAGCTCTGGGGGTCCCCAACACAGCTCTGAGGCACAGGGAAACCTGCCAGAGTAGTGCCGAGGGCACCAGAGGGGGCCCTCAAGGCTTTACATGGCCCAAAACCCCACTCTAGGGAAGGAGGAGGAGCTGTGGAGGGGTTCTGGCCCACCTAGACAGTGCCTAAGGGGTCTCGGAGGGCCAAAGGAGTGCTCTGGGGCGCCCCAAAGGTCTGCCCAGGGGCTCTGAGGTGGATAGAGCAGTGCTAAGAGCTGTGGGGGGCACCTACACAGCTCTGGGGCACAGGGAAACCTGCCAGAGTAGTGCCGAGGCCACCAGAGGGGGCCCTGAAAGCATGTGCCTAGCCAAAAGACAACTCTGGGGAAGAAGGAGGAGCTGAGGAGGGGGTCTGGGCCACCTAGACAGTGCCTAAGGGGTCCGGAGGGCCAGAAGACAGCTCTGGGGCACCCCAAAGGTCTGCCCAGGGGCTCTGAGGTGGATAGAGCAGTGCTAAGAGCTGTGGGGGGAACCTACACAGCTCTGGGGCACAGGGAAACCTGCCAGAGTAGTGCCGAGGGCACCAGAGGGGGCCCTCAAGGCGTGTGCCTAGCCAAAAGACCATTCTAGGGAAGGAGGAGGAGCTGAGGAGGGGGTTTGGGCCACCTAGACTGTGCCTAAGGGGTCCGGAGGGCCAAAGGAGTGCTCTGGGGCGCCCCAAAGGTCTGCCCAGGGGCTCTGAGGTGGATAGAGCAGTGCTAGGAGCTCTGGGGGGCACCTACACAGCTCTGGGGCAGAGGGAAACCTGCCAGAGTAGTCCCGAGGGCACCAGAGGGGGCCCTCAAAGCATGTGCCTAGCCAAAAGACCACTGTGGGGAAGGAGGAGGAGCTGAGGAGGGGGTCTGGGCCACCTAGACAGTGCCTAAGGGGTCCGGAGGGCCAAAGGAGTGCTCTGGGGCGCCCCAAAGGTCTGCCCAGGGGCTCTGAGGTGGATAGAGCAGTGCTAAGAGCTGTGGGGGGCCCGAAGAAAGCTCTGGGGCAGAGGGAAACCTGCCAGAGTAGTCCCGAGGGCACCAGAGGGGGCCCTCAAAGCATGTGCCTAGCCAAAAGACAACTCTGGGGAAGGAGGAGGAGCTGTGGAGGGGGTCTGGCCCACCTAGACAGTGCCTAAGGGGTCCGGAGGGCCAAAGGAGTGCTCTGGGGCGCCCCAAAGGTCTGCCCAGGGGCTCTGAGGTGGATAGAGCAGTGCTAGGAGCTCTGGGGGGCACCTACACAGCTCTGGGGCACAGGGAAACCTGCCAGAGTAGTCCCGAGGGCACCAGAGGGGGCCCTCAAAGCATGTGCCTAGCCAAAAGACCACTGTGGGGAAGGAGGAGGAGCTGAGGAGGGGGTCTGGGCCACCTACACAGTGCCTAAGGGGTCTCGGGGGCCAAAAGACAGCTCTGGGGCACAACGAGTACTGCAATTGTAGTTCAGAAGACACGAGAGGGCTTCTAAGGGCTCTCCACGGCCACAAAGAGACTCTGGGGAAGGAGGAGGAGCTCAGGAGGGGGTCTGGCCCATCTAGACCCTTCCTGAGGGCTTGGCACGAGCAAGAGACAGCTCTGGGCAGCAAGGAAGAGCCAAAGAGTGGTGCAGAGTGCTCTAGAGTGGTGCCAAGGGGCCTAGGGAGCCAAGATGCAGCTCTGGGGCACAGGGAAACCTGCCAGAGTAGTGCCGAGGGCAGCAGAGGGGGCCCTCAAGGGTTTACATGACCCAAAACCCCACTCTAGGGAAGGAGGAGGAGCTGTGGAGGGGTTCTGGCCCACCTAGACAGTGCCTAAGGGGTCCGGAGGGCCAAAGGAGTGCTCTGGGGCGCCCCAAAGGTCTGCCCAGGGGCTCTGAGGTGGATAGAGCAGTGCTAAGAGCTCTGGGGGGCACCTACACAGCTCTGGGGCAGAGGGAAACCTGCCAGAGTAGTCCCGAGAGCACCAGAGGGGGCCCTCAACGTGTGTGCCTAGCCAAAAGACATCTCTGGGGAAGAAGGAGGAGCTGAGGAGGGGGTCTGGGCCACCTAGACAGTGCCTAAGGGGTCCGGAGGGCCAGAAGACAACTATGGGGCACCCCAAAGGTCTGCCCAGGGGCTCTGAGGTGGATAGAGCAGTGCTAAGAGCTCTGGGGGTCCCCAACACAGCTCTGGGGCACAGGGAAACCTGCCAGAGTAGTCCCGAGGGCACCAGAGGGGGCCCTCAAGGCATGTGCCTAGCCAAAAGACAACTCTGGGGAAGGAGGAGGAGCTGAGGAGGGGGTCTGGGCCACCTAGACTGTGCCTAAGGGGTCTCGGGAGCCAAAACACTACTCTGGGGCACCCCAAAGGTCTGCCCAGGGGCTCTGAGGTGGAGAGAGCAGTGCTAAGAGCTGTGGGGGGCACCTACACAGCTCTGGGGCACAGGGAAACCTGCCAGAGTAGTGCCGAGAGCACCAGAGGGGGCCCTCAAAGCATGTGCCTAGCCAAAAGACATCTCTGGGGAAGAAGGAGGAGCTGAGGAGGGGGTCTGGGCCACCTAGACAGTGCCTAAGGGGTCTGGAGGGCCAAAGGAGTGCTCTGGGGCGCCCCAAAGGTCTGCCCAGGGGCTCTGAGGTGGATAGAGCAGTGCTAAGAGCTCTGGGGGGGGGGCCCAAAGACAGCTCTGGGGCACAGGGAAACCTGCCAGAGTAGTCCCGAGGGCACCAGAGGGGGCCCTCAAGGCGTGTGCCTAGCCAAAAGACCACTGTGGGGAAGGAGGAGGAGCTGAGGAGGGAGTCTGGACCACCTAGACAGTGCCTAAGGGGTCCGGAGGGCCAAAGGAGTGCTCTGGGGCGCCCCAAAGGTCTGCCCAGGGGCTCTGAGGTGGATAGAGCAGTGCTAAGAGCTGTGGGGGGCACCTACACAGCTCTGGGGCAGAGGGAAACCTGCCAGAGTAGTGCCGAGGGCAGCAGAGGGGGCCCTCAAAGTGTGTGCCTAGCCAAAAGACCACTGTGGGGAAGGAGGAGGAGCTGAGGAGGGGGTCTGGGCCACCTACACAGTGCCTAAGGCATCCGGAGGGCCAGAAGACAGCTCTGGGGCACAACGAGTACTGCAATTGTAGTTCAGAAGACACGAGAGGGCTTCTAAGGGCTCTCCACGGCCACAAAGAGACTCTGGGGAAGGAGGAGGAGCTCAGGAGGGGGTCTGGCCCATCTAGACCCTTCCTGAGGGCTTGGCACGAGCAAGAGACAGCTCTGGGCAGCAAGGAAGAGCCAAAGAGTGGTGCGGAGTGCTCTAGAGTGGTGCCAAGGGGCCTAGGGAGCCAAGATGCAGCTCTGGGGCACAGGGAAACCTGCCAGAGTAGTGCCGAGGGCACCAGAGGGGGCCCTCAAGGCGTGTGCCTAGCCAAAAGACCATTCTAGGGAAGGATGAGGAGCGGAGGAGGGGCTCTGGGCTACCTAGACAGTGCCTAAGGGGTCTGGAGGGCGAAAAGAGTGCTGTGGGACACCCCAAAGGTCTCCGCAGGGGCTCTGAGGTGGATAGAGCAGTGCTAAGAGCTGTGGGGGGCACCTACACAGCTCTGGGGCACAGGGAAACCTGCCAGAGTAGTGCCGAGGGCAGCAGAGGGGGCCCTCAAAGTGTGTGCCTAGCCAAAAGACCACTCTGGGGAAGAAGGAGGAGCTGTGGAGGGGGTCTGGGCCACCTAGACAGTGCCTAAGGGGTCCGGAGGGCCAAAGGAGTGCTCTGGGGCGCCCCAAAGGTCTGCCCAGGGGCTCTGAGGTGGATAGAGCAGTGCTAAGAGCTGTGGGGGGCCCGAAGAAAGCTCTGGGGCAGAGGGAAACCTGCCAGAGTAGTCCCGAGGGCACCAGAGGGGGCCCTCAAAGCATGTGCCTAGCCAAAAGACAACTCTGGGGAAGGAGGAGGAGCTGTGGAGGGGGTCTGGCCCACCTAGACAGTGCCTAAGGGGTCCGGAGGGCCAAAGGAGTGCTCTGGGGCGCCCCAAAGGTCTGCCCAGGGGCTCTGAGGTGGATAGAGCAGTGCTAGGAGCTCTGGGGGGCACCTACACAGCTCTGGGGCACAGGGAAACCTGCCAGAGTAGTCCCGAGGGCACCAGAGGGGGCCCTCAAAGCATGTGCCTAGCCAAAAGACCACTGTGGGGAAGGAGGAGGAGCTGAGGAGGGGGTCTGGGCCACCTACACAGTGCCTAAGGGGTCTCGGGGGCCAAAAGACAGCTCTGGGGCACAACGAGTACTGCAATTGTAGTTCAGAAGACACGAGAGGGCTTCTAAGGGCTCTCCACGGCCACAAAGAGACTCTGGGGAAGGAGGAGGAGCTCAGGAGGGGGTCTGGCCCATCTAGACCCTTCCTGAGGGCTTGGCACGAGCAAGAGACAGCTCTGGGCAGCAAGGAAGAGCCAAAGAGTGGTGCAGAGTGCTCTAGAGTGGTGCCAAGGGGCCTAGGGAGCCAAGATGCAGCTCTGGGGCACAGGGAAACCTGCCAGAGTAGTGCCGAGGGCAGCAGAGGGGGCCCTCAAGGGTTTACATGACCCAAAACCCCACTCTAGGGAAGGAGGAGGAGCTGTGGAGGGGTTCTGGCCCACCTAGACAGTGCCTAAGGGGTCCGGAGGGCCAAAGGAGTGCTCTGGGGCGCCCCAAAGGTCTGCCCAGGGGCTCTGAGGTGGATAGAGCAGTGCTAAGAGCTCTGGGGGGCACCTACACAGCTCTGGGGCAGAGGGAAACCTGCCAGAGTAGTCCCGAGAGCACCAGAGGGGGCCCTCAACGTGTGTGCCTAGCCAAAAGACAACTCTGGGGAAGAAGGAGGAGCTGAGGAGGGGGTCTGGGCCACCTAGACAGTGCCTAAGGGGTCCGGAGGGCCAGAAGACAACTCTGGGGCACCCCAAAGGTCTGCCCAGGGGCTCTGAGGTGGATAGAGCAGTGCTAAGAGCTCTGGGGGTCCCCAACACAGCTCTGGGGCACAGGGAAACCTGCCAGAGTAGTCCCGAGGGCACCAGAGGGGGCCCTCAAGGCATGTGCCTAGCCAAAAGACAACTCTGGGGAAGGAGGAGGAGCTGAGGAGGGGGTCTGGGCCACCTAGACTGTGCCTAAGGGGTCTCGGGAGCCAAAACACTACTCTGGGGCACCCCAAAGGTCTGCCCAGGGGCTCTGAGGTGGAGAGAGCAGTGCTAAGAGCTGTGGGGGGCACCTACACAGCTCTGGGGCACAGGGAAACCTGCCAGAGTAGTGCCGAGAGCACCAGAGGGGGCCCTCAAAGCATGTGCCTAGCCAAAAGACATCTCTGGGGAAGAAGGAGGAGCTGAGGAGGGGGTCTGGGCCACCTAGACAGTGCCTAAGGGGTCTGGAGGGCCAAAGGAGTGCTCTGGGGCGCCCCAAAGGTCTGCCCAGGGGCTCTGAGGTGGATAGAGCAGTGCTAAGAGCTCTGGGGGGGGGGCCCAAAGACAGCTCTGGGGCACAGGGAAACCTGCCAGAGTAGTCCCGAGGGCACCAGAGGGGGCCCTCAAGGCGTGTGCCTAGCCAAAAGACCACTGTGGGGAAGGAGGAGGAGCTGAGGAGGGAGTCTGGACCACCTAGACAGTGCCTAAGGGGTCCGGAGGGCCAAAGGAGTGCTCTGGGGCGCCCCAAAGGTCTGCCCAGGGGCTCTGAGGTGGATAGAGCAGTGCTAAGAGCTGTGGGGGGCACCTACACAGCTCTGGGGCAGAGGCAAACCTGCCAGAGTAGTGCCGAGGGCAGCAGAGGGGGCCCTCAAAGTGTGTGCCTAGCCAAAAGACCACTGTGGGGAAGGAGGAGGAGCTGAGGAGGGGGTCTGGGCCACCTACACAGTGCCTAAGGCATCCGGAGGGCCAGAAGACAGCTCTGGGGCACAACGAGTACTGCAATTGTAGTTCAGAAGACACGAGAGGGCTTCTAAGGGCTCTCCACGGCCACAAAGAGACTCTGGGGAAGGAGGAGGAGCTCAGGAGGGGGTCTGGCCCATCTAGACCCTTCCTGAGGGCTTGGCACGAGCAAGAGACAGCTCTGGGCAGCAAGGAAGAGCCAAAGAGTGGTGCGGAGTGCTCTAGAGTGGTGCCAAGGGGCCTAGGGAGCCAAGATGCAGCTCTGGGGCACAGGGAAACCTGCCAGAGTAGTGCCGAGGGCACCAGAGGGGGCCCTCAAGGCGTGTGCCTAGCCAAAAGACCATTCTAGGGAAGGATGAGGAGCGGAGGAGGGGCTCTGGGCTACCTAGACAGTGCCTAAGGGGTCTGGAGGGCGAAAAGAGTGCTGTGGGACACCCCAAAGGTCTCCGCAGGGCCTCTGAGGTGGATAGAGCAGTGCTAAGAGCTGTGGGGGGCACCTACACAGCTCTGGGGCACAGGGAAACCTGCCAGAGTAGTGCCGAGGGCAGCAGAGGGGGCCCTCAAAGTGTGTGCCTAGCCAAAAGACCACTCTGGGGAAGAAGGAGGAGCTGTGGAGGGGGTCTGGGCCACCTAGACAGTGCCTAAGGGGTCCGGAGGGCCAAAGGAGTGCTCTGGGGCGCCCCAAAGGTCTGCCCAGGGGCTCTGAGGTGGATAGAGCAGTGCTAAGAGCTGTGGGGGGCCCGAAGAAAGCTCTGGGGCAGAGGGAAACCTGCCAGAGTAGTCCCGAGGGCACCAGAGGGGGCCCTCAAAGCATGTGCCTAGCCAAAAGACAACTCTGGGGAAGGAGGAGGAGCTGTGGAGGGGGTCTGGCCCACCTAGACAGTGCCTAAGGGGTCCGGAGGGCCAAAGGAGTGCTCTGGGGCGCCCCAAAGGTCTGCCCAGGGGCTCTGAGGTGGATAGAGCAGTGCTAGGAGCTCTGGGGGGCACCTACACAGCTCTGGGGCAGAGGGAAACCTGCCAGAGTAGTGCCGAGGGCACCAGAGGGGGCCCTCAAAGTGTGTGCCTAGCCAAAAGACATCTCCGGGGAAGGAGGAGGAGCTGAGGAGGGGGTCTGGGCCACCTAGACAGTGCCTAAGGGGTCTCGGGGGCCAAAAGACAGCTCTGGGGCACAACGAGTACTGCAATTGTAGTTCAGAAGACACGAGAGGGCTTCTAGGGGCTCTCCACGGCCACAAAGAGACTCTGGGGAAGGAGGAGGAGCTCAGTAGGGGGTCTAGGCCACCTAGACAGTGCCTAAGGGGTCTGGAGGGCCGGAAAACAGCGCTGGGGCACCCCAAACGTCTGCTCAGGGGCTCTGAGGTGGATAGAGCAGTGCTAAGAGCTGTGGGGGGCCCCAAGACAGCTCTGGGGCACCCCAAAGGTCTGCCCAGGGGCTCTGAGGTGGATAGAGCAGTGCTAAGAGCTGTGGGGGGCCCCAACACAGCTCTAGGGCACGGGGAAACCTGCCAGAGTAGTCCCGAGGGCACCAGAGGGGGCCCTCAAGGGTTTACATGGCCCAAAACCCCCCTCTAGGGAAGGAGGAGGAGCTGAGGAGGGGGTCTGGGCCACCTAGACAGTGCCTAAGGCGTCCGGAGGGCCAGAAGACAGCTCTGGGGCACAACGAGTACTGCAATTGTAGTTCAGAAGACACGAGAGGGCTTCTAAGGGCTCTCCATGGCCACAAAGATACTCTGGGGAAGGAGGAGGAGCTCAGGAGGGGGTCTGGCCCATCTAGACCCTTCCTGAGGGCTCGGCACGAGCAAGAGACAGCTCTGGGCAGCAAGGAAGAGCCAAAGAGTGGTGCGGAGTGCTCTAGAGCGGTGCCTAGGGGCCTAGGGAGCCAAGATGCAGCTCTGGGGCACAGGGAAACCTGCCAGAGTAGTGCCAAGGGCAGCAGAGGGGGCCCTCAAGGGTTTACATGGCCCAAAACCCCACTCTAGGGAAGGAGGAGGAGCTGAGGAGGGGGTCTGGGCCACCTAGACAGTGCCTAAGGGGTCTGGAGAGCCAAAACACTACTCTGGGGCACCCCAAAGGTCTGCCCAGGGGCTCTGAGGTGGATAGAGCAGTGCTAAGAGCTGTGGGGGGCCCAAAGACAGCTCTGGGGCACAGGGAAACCTGCCAGAGTAGTCCCGAGGGCACCAGAGGGGGCCCTCAAAGCATGTGCCTAGCCAAAAGACAACTCTGGGGAAGGAGGAGGAGCTGTGGAGGGGGTCTGGCCCACCTAGACAGTGCCTAAGGGGTCCGGAGGGCCAAAGGAGTGCTCTGGGGCGCCCCAAAGGTCTGCCCAGGGGCTCTGAGGTGGATAGAGCAGTGCTAGGAGCTCTGGGGGGCACCTACACAGCTCTGGGGCAGAGGGAAACCTGCCAGAGTAGTGCCGAGGGCAGCAGAGGGGGCCCTCAAAGTGTGTGCCTAGCCAAAAGACCACTGTGGGGAAGGAGGAGGAGCTGAGGAGGGGGTCTGGGCCACCTACACAGTGCCTAAGGGGTCTCGGGGGCCAAAAGACAGCTCTGGGGCACAACGAGTACTGCAATTGTAGTTCAGAAGACATGAGAGGGCTTCTAAGGGCTCTCCATGGCCACAAAGAGACTCTGGGGAAGGAGGAGGAGCTCAGGAGGGGGTCTGGCCCATCTAGACCCTTCCTGAGGGCTCGGCACGAGCAAGAGACAGCTCTGGGCAGCAAGGAAGAGCCAAAGAGTGGTGCGGAGTGCTCTAGAGCGGTGCCTAGGGGCCTAGGGAGCCAAGATGCAGCTCTGGGGCACAGGGAAACCTGCCAGAGTAGTGCCGAGGGCACCAGAGGGGGCCCTCAAAGTGTGTGCCTAGCCAAAAGACATCTCTGGGGAAGAAGGAGGAGCTGAGGAAGGGGTCTGGGCCACCTAGACAGTGCCTAAGGGGTCCGGAGGGCCAGAAGACAGCTCTGGGGCACCCCAAAGGTCTGCCCAGGGGCTCTGAGGTGGATAGAGCAGTGCTAAGAGCTCTGGGGGTCCCCAACACAGCTCTGAGGCACAGGGAAACCTGCCAGAGTAGTGCCGAGGGCACCAGAGGGGGCCCTCAAGGGTTTACATGGCCCAAAACCCCACTCTAGAAAAGAAGGGGGAGCTGAGGAGGGGGTCTGGGCCACCTAGACAGTGCCTAAGGCATCCAGAGGGCCAAAAGACAGCTCTGGGGCACAACGAGTACTGCAATTGTAGTTAAGAAGACATGAGAGGGCTTCTGAGGACTCTCCACAGCCACAAAGAGACTCTGGGGAAGGAGGAGGAGCTCAGGAGGGGGTCTGGCCCATCTAGACCCTTCCTGAGGGCTAGACACGAGCAAGAGACAGCTCTGGGCAGCAAGGAAAAGCCAAAGAGTAGGGCGGAGTGCTCTAGAGTGGTGCCAAGGAGCCTAGGGAGGCAAGATCCAGCTCTGGGGCACAGGGAAACCTGCCAGAGTGGTGCCGAGGGCAGCAGAGGGGGCCCTCAAAGATTTACATGGCCCAAAACCCCACTCTAGGGAAGGAGGAGGAGTTGAGGAAGGGGTCTGGGCCACCTAGACAGTGCCTAAGGGGTCTGGAGAGCCAAAACACTACTCTGGGGCACCCCAAAGGTCTGCCCAGGGGCTCTGAGGTGGATAGAGCAGTGCTAAGAGCTCTGGGGGGGGCCCAAAGACAGCTCTGGGGCAGAGGGAAACCTGCCAGAGTAGTCCCGAGGGCACCAGAGGGAGCCCTCAAGGCGTGTGCCTAGCCAAAAGACCACTCTGGGGAAGAAGGTGGAGCTGAGGAGGGGGTCTGGGCCACCTAGACAGTGCCTAAGGGGTCCAGAGAGCCAAAAGAGTGCTGTGGGGCACCCCAAAGGTCTCCCCAGGGGCTCTGAGGTGGATAGAGCAGTGCTAGGAGCTCTGGGGGCACCTACACAGCTCTGGGGCAGAGGGAAACCTGCCAGAGTAGTGCCGAGGGCACCAGAGGCGGCCCTCAAAGTGTGTGCCTAGCCAAAAGACATCTCCGGGGAAGGAGGAGGAGCTGAGGAGGGGGTCTGGGCCACCTACACAGTGCCTAAGGGGTCTCGGGGGCCAAAAGACAGCTCTGGGGCACAACGAGTACTGCAATTGTAGTTCAGAAGACACGAGAGGGCTTCTAAGGGCTCTCCACGGCCACAAAGAGACTCTGGGGAAGGAGGAGGAGCTCAGGAGGGGGTCTGGGCCACCTAGACTGTGCCTAAGGGGTCTGGAGGGCCGGAAAACAGCTCTGGGGCACCCCAAACGTCTGCCCAGGGGCTCTGAGGTGGATAGAGCAGTGCTAAGAGCTGTGGGGGGCCCGAAGACAGCTCTGGGGCACCCCAAAGGTCTGCCCAGGGGCTCTGAGGTGGATAGAGCAGTGCTAAGAGCTCTGGAGGGGGGCCCAAAGACAGCTCTGGGGCACAGGGAAACCTGCCAGAGTAGTACCGAGGGCACCAGAGGGGGCCCTCAAGGCGTGTGCCTAGCCAAAAGACCACTGTGGGGAAGGAGGAGGAGCTGAGGAGGGGGTCTGGGCCACCTAGACAGTGCCTAAGGGGTCCGGAGGGCCAAAGGAGTGCTCTGGGGCGCCCCAAAGGTCTGCCCAGGGGCTCTGAGGTGCATAGAGCAGTGCTAAGAGCTGTTGAGGGCACCTACACAGCTCTGGGGCACAGGGAAACCTGCCAGAGTAGTCCCGAGAGCACCAGAGGGGGCCCTCAAAGCATGTGCCTAGCCAAAAGACATCTCTGGGGAAGAAGGAGGAGCTGAGGAGGGGGTCTGGGCCACCTAGACAGTGCCTAAGGGGTCCGGAGGGCCAGAAGACAGCTCTGGGGCACCCCAAAGGTCTGCCCAGGGGCTCTGAGGTGGATAGAGCAGTGCTAGGAGCTCTGGGGGGCACCTACACAGCTCTGGGGCACAGGGAAACCTGCCAGAGTAGTCCCGAGGGCACCAGAGGGGGCCCTCAAAGCATGTGCCTAGCCAAAAGACAACTCTGGGGAAGGAGGAGGAGCTGTGGAGGGGGTCTGGGCCACCTAGACAGTGCCTAAGGGGTCCGGAGGGCCAAAGGAGTGCTCTGGGGCGCCCCAAAGGTCTGCCCAGGGGCTCTGAGGTGGATAGAGCAGTGCTAGGAGCTCTGGGGGGCACCTACACAGCTCTGGGGCAGAGGGAAACCTGCCAGAGTAGTCCCGAGGGCACCAGAGGGGGCCCTCAAAGCATGTGCCTAGCCAAAAGACCACTGTGGGGAAGGAGGAGGAGCTGAGGAGGGGGTCTGGGCCACCTACACAGTGCCTAAGGGGTCTCGGGGGCCAAAAGACAGCTCTGGGGCACAACGAGTACTGCAATTGTAGTTCAGAAGACACGAGAGGGCTTCTAAGGGCTCTCCACGGCCACAAAGAGACTCTGGGGAAGGAGGAGGAGCTCAGGAGGGGGTCTGGCCCATCTAGACCCTTCCTGAGGGCTTGGCACAAGCAAGAGACAGCTCTGGGCAGCAAGGAAGAGCCAAAGAGTGGTGCAGAGTGCTCTAGAGTGGTGCCAAGGGGCCTAGGGAGCCAAGATGCAGCTCTGGGGCACAGGGAAACCTGCCAGAGTAGTGCCGAGGGCAGCAGAGGGGGCCCTCAAGGGTTTACATGACCCAAAACCCCACTCTAGGGAAGGAGGAGGAGCTGTGGAGGGGTTCTGGCCCACCTAGACAGTGCCTAAGGGGTCCGGAGGGCCAAAGGAGTGCTCTGGGGCGCCCCAAAGGTCTGCCCAGGGGCTCTGAGGTGGATAGAGCAGTGCTAAGAGCTCTGGGGGGCACCTACACAGCTCTGGGGCACAGGGAAACCTGCCAGAGTAGTCCCGAGGGCACCAGAGGGGGCCCTCAAAGTGTGTGCCTAGCCAAAAGACCACTGTGGGGAAGGAGGAGGAGCTGAGGAGGGGGTCTGGGCCACCTACACAGTGCCTAAGGGGTCTCGGGGACTAGAAGACAGCTCTGGGGCACAACGAGTACTGCAATTGTAGTTCAGAAGACACGAGAGGGCTTCTAAGGGCTCTCCACGGCCACAAAGAGACTCTGGGGAAGGAGGAGGAGCTCAGGAGGGGGTCTGGCCCATCTAGACCCTTCCTGAGGGATTGGCACGAGCAAGAGACAGCTCTGGGCAGCAAGGAAGAGCCAAAGAGTGGTGCAGAGTGCTCTAGAGCGGTGCCTAGGGGCCTAGGGAGGCAAGATCCAGCTCTGGGGCACAGGGAAACCTGCCAGAGTAGTGCCGAGGGCAGCAGAGGGGGCCCTCAAGGGTTTACATGGCCCAAAACCCCACTCTAGGGAAGGAGGAGGAGCTGAGGAGGGGGTCTGGGCCACCTAGACAGTGCCTAAGGGGTCTGGAGAGCCAAAACACTACTCTGGGGCACCCCAAAGGTCTGCCCAGGGGCTCTGAGGTGGATAGAGCAGTGCTAAGAGCTGTGGGGGGCCCAAAGACAGCTCTGGGGCACAGGGAAACCTGCCAGAGTAGTCCCGAGGGCACCAGAGGGGGCCCTCAAAGCATGTGCCTAGCCAAAAGACAACTCTGGGGAAGGAGGAGGAGCTGTGGAGGGGGTCTGGCCCACCTAGACAGTGCCTAAGGGGTCCGGAGGGCCAAAGGAGTGCTCTGGGGCGCCCCAAAGGTCTGCCCAGGGGCTCTGAGGTGGATAGAGCAGTGCTAGGAGCTCTGGGGGGCACCTACACAGCTCTGGGGCACAGGGAAACCTGCCAGAGTAGTCCCGAGTGCACCAGAGGGGGCCCTCAAAGTGTGTGCCTAGCCAAAAGACCACTGTGGGGAAGGAGGAGGAGCTGAGGAGGGGGTCTGGGCCACCTACACAGTGCCTAAGGGGTCTCGGGGGCCAAAAGACAGCTCTGGGGCACAACGAGTACTGCAATTGTAGTTCAGAAGACATGAGAGGGCTTCTAAGGGCTCTCCATGGCCACAAAGAGACTCTGGGGAAGGAGGAGGAGCTCAGGAGGGGGTCTGGCCCATCTAGACCCTTCCTGAGGGCTCGGCACGAGCAAGAGACAGCTCTGGGCAGCAAGGAAGAGCCAAAGAGTGGTGCGGAGTGCTCTAGAGCGGTGCCTAGGGGCCTAGGGAGCCAAGATGCAGCTCTGGGGCACAGGGAAACCTGCCAGAGTAGTGCCGAGGGCACCAGAGGGGGCCCTCAAAGTGTGTGCCTAGCCAAAAGACATCTCTGGGGAAGAAGGAGGAGCTGAGGAAGGGGTCTGGGCCACCTAGACAGTGCCTAAGGGGTCCGGAGGGCCAGAAGACAGCTCTGGGGCACCCCAAAGGTCTGCCCAGGGGCTCTGAGGTGGATAGAGCAGTGCTAAGAGCTCTGGGGGTCCCCAACACAGCTCTGAGGCACAGGGAAACCTGCCAGAGTAGTGCCGAGGGCACCAGAGGGGGCCCTCAAGGGTTTACATGGCCCAAAACCCCACTCTAGAAAAGAAGGGGGAGCTGAGGAGGGGGTCTGGGCCACCTAGACAGTGCCTAAGGGGTCTGGAGAGCCAAAACACTACTCTGGGGCACCCCAAAGGTCTGCCCAGGGGCTCTGAGGTGGATAGAGCAGTGCTAAGAGCTGTGGGGGGCCCCAACACAGCTCTGGGGCAGAGGGAAACCTGCCAGAGTAGTCCCGAGGGCACCAGAGGGGGCCCTCAAGGCGTGTGCCTAGCCAAAAGACAACTCTGGGGAAGGAGGAGGAGCTGAGGAGGGGGTCTGGGCCACCTAGACAGTGCCTAAGGGGTCTGCAGGGCCAAAAGAGTGCTCTGGGGCACGCCAAAGGTCTCCCTAGGGGCTCTGAGGTGGGTAGAGCAGTGCTAAGAGCTGTGGGGGGCTCCAAGACAGCTCTGGGGCAGAGGCAAACCTGCCAGAGTATTGCCGAGGGCACCAGAGGTGGCCCTCAAGGCGTGTGCCTAGCCAAAAGACAACTCTGGGGAAGGAGGAGGAGCTGAGGAGGGGGTCTGGGCCACCTAGACAGTGCCTAAGGGGTCTGCAGGGCCAAAAGAGTTCTCTGGGGCACCCCAAAGGTCTGCCCAGGGGTTCTGAGGTGGATAGAGCAGTGCTAAGAGCTGTGGGGGGCCCCAAGACAGCTCTGGGGCAGAGGCAAACCTGCCAGAGTATTGCCGAGGGCACCAGAGGGGACCCTCAAAGCATGTGCCTAGCCAAAAGACAACTCTGGGGAAGGAGGAGGAGCTGAGGAGGGGGTCTGAGCCGTCTCGACCCTTCCTGAGGGCTCGGCACGAGCAAGAGACAGCTCTGGGCAGCAAGGAAGAGCCAAAGAGTGGTGCGGAGTGCTCTAGAGCGGTGCCAAGGGGCCTAGGGAGCCAAGATGCAGCTCTGGGGCACAGGGAAACCTGCCAGAGTAGTGCCGAGGGCAGCAGAGGGGGCCCTCAAGGGTTTACATGGCCCACAACCCCACTCTGGGGAAGAAGGAGGAGCTGAGGAGGGGGTCTGGGCCACCTAGACAGTGCCTAAGGGGTCTCGGGGGCCAAAAAACTGCTCTGGGGCACCCCAAAGGTCTGCCCAGGGGCTCTGAGGTGGATAGAGCAGTGCTAAGAGCTGTGGGGGGCTCCAAGACAGCTCTGGGGCAGAGGCAAACCTGCCAGAGTATTGCCGAGGGCACCAGAGGGGGCCCTCAAGGCGTTTGCCTAGCCAAAAGACAACTCTGGGGAAGGAGAAGGAACTGAGGAGGGGGTCTGGGCCACCTAGACAGTGCCTAAGGGGTCTGCAGGGCCAAAAGAGTGCTCTGCGGCACCCCAAAGGTCTCCCCAGGGGCTCTGAGGTGGATAGAGCAGTGCTAAGAGCTGTGGGGGGCCCGAAGACAACTCTGCGGCACCTCAAAGGTCTCCCCAGGGGCTCTGAGGTGGGTAGAGCAGTGCTAAGAGCTGTGGGGGGCCCCAAGACAGCTCTGGGGCAGAGGCAAACCTGCCAGAGTATTGCCGAGGGCACCAGGGGGGGCCCTCAAGGCGTGTGCCTAGCCAAAAGACAACTCTGGGGAAGGAGGAAGAGCTGAGGAGGGGGTCTGGGCCACCTAAACAGTGCCTAAGGGGTCTGCAGGGCCAAAAGAGTGCTCTGCGGCACGCCAAAGGTCTCCCCAGGGGCTCTGAGGTGGATAGAGCAGTGCTAAGAGCTGTGGGGGGCCCGAAGACAGCTCTGGGGCAGAGGCAAACCTGCCAGAGTATTGCCGAGGGCACCAGAGGTGGCCCTCAAGGCGTTTGCCTAGCCAAAAGACAACTCTGGGGAAGGAGAAGGAGCTGAGGAGGGGGTCTGGGCCACCTAGACAGTGCCTAAGGGGTCTGCAGGGCCAGAAGACAGCTCTGGGGCACCCCAAAGGTCTGCCCAGGGGTTCTGAGGTGGATAGAGCAGTGCTAAGAGCTGTGGGAGGCACCTACACAGCTCTGGGGCACAGGGAAACCTGCCAGAGTAGTCCCCAGGGCACCAGAGGGGGCCCTCAAGGGTTTACATGGCCCAAAACTCCACTCTGGGGAAGAAGGAGGAGCTGAGGAGGGGGTCTGGGCCACCTAGACAGTGCCTAAGGGGTCTCGGAGGCCAAAAGAGTGCTCTGGGGCACCCCAAAGGTCTCCCCAGGGGCTCTGAGGTGGATAGAGCAGTGCTAAGAGCTGTGGGGGGCCCGAAGACAGCTCTGGGCCAGAGGCAAACCTGCCAGAGTATTGCCGAGGGCACCAGAAGGGGCCCTCAAGGGTTTACATGGCCCAAAACCCCACTCTGGGGAAGAAGGAGGAGCTGAGGAGGGGGTCTGGGCCACCTAGACAGTGCCTAAGGGGTCTGCAGGGCCAAAAGAGTGCCCCGGGGCACGCCAAAGGTCTCCCTAGGGGCTCTGAGGTGGATAGAGCAGTGCTAAGAGCTGTGGGGGGCCTGAAGACAGCTCTGGGGCAGAGGGAAACCTGCCAGAGTATTGCCGAGGGCACCAGAGGGGGCCCTCAAGGGTTTACATGGCCCACAACCCCATTCTAGGGAAGAAGGAGGAGCTGAGGAGGGGGTCTGGGCCACCTAGACAGTGCCTAAGGGGTCTGCAGGGCCAGAAGACAGCTCTGGGGCACCCCAAAGGTCTGCCCAGGGGTTCTGAGGTGGATAGAGCAGTGCTAAGAGCTGTGGGAGGCACCTACACAGCTCTGGGGCACAGGGAAACCTGCCAGAGTAGTCCCCAGGGCACCAGAGGGGGCCCTCAAGGGTTTACATGGCCCAAAACTCCACTCTGGGGAAGAAGGAGGAGCTGAGGAGGGGGTCTGGGCCACCTAGACAGTGCCTAAGGGGTCTCGGAGGCCAAAAGAGTGCTCTGGGGCACGCCAAAGGTCTCCCCAGGGGCTCTGAGGTGGATAGAGCAGTGCTAAGAGCTGTGGGGGGCCCGAAGACAGCTCTGGGCCAGAGGCAAACCTGCCAGAGTATTGCCGAGGGCACCAGAAGGGGCCCTCAAGGGTTTACATGGCCCAAAACCCCACTCTGGGGAAGAAGGAGGAGCTGAGGAGGGGGTCTGGGCCACCTAGACAGTGCCTAAGGGGTCTGCAGGGCCAAAAGAGTGCTCTGGGGCACCCCAAAGGTCTCCCTAGGGGCTCTGAGGTGGATAGAGTAGTGCTAAGAGCTGTGGGGGGCCCGAAGACAACTCTGCGGCACCTCAAAGGTCTCCCCAGGGGCTCTGAGGTGGATAGAGCAGTGCTAAGAGCTGTGGGGGGCCTGAAGACAGCTCTGGGGCAGAGGGAAACCTGCCAGAGTATTGCCGAGGGCACCAGAGGGGGCCCTCAAGGGTTTACATGGCCCAAAACCCCACTCTGGGGAAGAAGGAGGAGCTGAGGAGGGGGTCTGGGCCACCTAGACAGTGCCTAAGGGGTCTGCAGGGCCAAAAGAGTGCCCCGGGGCACGCCAAAGGTCTCCCTAGGGGCTCTGAGGTGGATAGAGCAGTGCTAAGAGCTGTGGGGGGCCCCAAGACAGCTCTGGGGCAGAGGGAAACCTGCCAGAGTAGTGCCGAGGGCAGCAGAGGGGGCCCTCAAGGGTTTACATGGCCCACAACCCCATTCTAGGGAAGAAGGAGGAGCTGAGGAGGGGGTCTGGGCCACCTAGACAGTGCCTAAGGGGTCTCGGAGGCCAAAAGAGTGCTCTGGGGCACGCCAAAGGTCTCCCCAGGGGCTCTGAGGTGGATAGAGCAGTGCTAAGAGCTGTGGGGGGCACCTACACAGCTCTGGGGCAGAGGCAAACCTGCCAGAGTATTGCCGAGGGCACCAGAGGGGGCCCTCAAGGGTTTACATGGCCCAAAACCCCACTCTGGGGAAGAAGGAGGAGCTGAGGAGGGGGTCTGGGCCACCTAGACAGTGCCTAAGGGGTCTCGGGGGCCAGAAGACAGCTCTGGGGCACAACGAGTACTGCAATTGTAGTTCAGAAGACACGAGAGGGCTTCTAAGGGCTCTCCATGGCCACAAAGAGACTCTGGGGAAGGAGGAGGAGCTCAGGAGGGGGTCTGAGCCATCTCGACCCTTCCTGAGGGCTCGGCACGAGCAAGAGACAGCTCTGGGCAGCAAGGAAGAGCCAAAGAGTGGTGCGGAGTGCTCTAGAGCGGTGCCAAGGGGCCTAGGGAGCCAAGATGCAGCTCTGGGGCACAGGGAAACCTGCCAGAGTAGTCCCCAGGGCACCAGAGGGGGCCCTCAAGGGTTTACATGGCCCAAAACCCCACTCTGGGGAAGAAGGAGGAGCTGAGGAGGGGGTCTGGGCCACCTAGACAGTGCCTAAGGGGTCTCGGAGGCCAAAAGAGTGCTCTGGGGCACCCCAAAGGTCTGCCCAGGGGCTCTGAGGTGGATAGAGCAGTGCTAAGAGCTGTGGGGGGCCTGAAGACAGCTCTGGGGCAGAGGCAAACCTGCCAGAGTATTGCCGAGGGCACTAGAGGGGGCCCTCAAGGCGTGTGCCTAGCCAAAAGTCCACTCTGGGGAAGGAGGAGGAGCTGAGGAGGGGGTCTGGGCCACCTAGACAGTGCCTAAGGGGTCTCGGAGGCCAAAAGAGTGCTCTGGGGCACCCCAAAGGTCTCCCCAGGGGTTCTGAGGTGGATAGAGCAGTGCTAAGAGCTGTGGGAGGCACCTACACAGCTCTGGGGCACAGGGAAACCTGCCAGAGTAGTCCCCAGGGCACCAGAGGGGGCCCTCAAGGGTTTACATGACCCAAAACTCCACTCTGGGGAAGAAGGAGGAGCTGAGGAGGGGGTCTGGGCCACCTAGACAGTGCCTAAGGGGTCTCGGGGGCCAAAAGAGTGCTCTGGGGCACCCCAAAGGTCTGCCCAGGGGTTCTGAGGTGGATAGAGCAGTGCTAAGAGCTGTGGGAGGCACCTACACAGCTCTGGGGCACAGGGAAACCCGCCAGAGTAGTCCCCAGGGCACCAGAGGGGGCCCTCAATGGTTTACATGGCCCAAAACCCCACTCTGGGGAAGAAGGAGGAGCTGAGGAGGGGGTCTGGGCCACCTAGACAGTGCCTAAGGGGTCTGCAGGGCCAAAACACTACTCTGGGGCACCCCAAAGGTCTGCCCAGGGGCTCTGAGGTGGATAGAGCAGTGCTAAGAGCTGTGGGGGGCACCTACACAGCTCTGGGGCAGAGGGAAACCTGCCAGAGTAGTCCCCAGGGCACCAGAGGGGGCCCCCAAGGGTTTACATGGCCCAAAACTCCACTCTGGGGAAGAAGGAGGAGCTGAGGAGGGGGTCTGGGCCACCTCGACAGTTCCTGAGGGCTCTCCAGGGCCAGAAGAGAACTCCGGGGCACCCCAAAGGTCTCCACAGGGGTTCTGAGTGCTCTAGATGAATCCCAAGTGGACTGAAGGGCAAAGAGAGAGCTCCGGGACACAGGGATACCTGCAAGAGTAGTCCCAAGGGCTGCCTTAAGGGGGTTGCCTAGTCCAAAAAAAAAAAAAAAAAAAAGCCTCTGGGGAAGGGGGAAGAGCTCAGGAGGGGGTCTGGGCCACCTAGACCCTTCCTAAGGGTTCTGGAGGGCCACAAGACAGCTCTGGGGCACAACAAGTACTGCAAGAGTAGTTCCGAAGACACGAGAGGGCTTCTAAGGGGTCTGCATGGCCCAAAAGAGACTCTGGGGAAGGGGGAAGAGCTCCGGAGGGGGGTCTGGGCCACCTAGACAGTTCCTGAGGGCTCTGCAGGTGCCAAAGACAGCTCTGGGACACAACGAGTACTGCAAGAGTAGTCCAGAGGGCCTTGAAGCCGTGTGCCTAGCCAAAAGACGACTCTGGGGAACAAGGAGGACCTCCGGAGGGCTTCTGGGGCAACAAGAAGAGTCCCGAGGGCTCTAGAGGGCCTAAAGAGGACTCTGGGGCACAGCGTTGGCCTCAAGGGGTGTGCAGAGCAGAGTAGAGGGCTGCTAGGAAGGCTGGAGGGCCTCAGGGGGGCTCCAGGATAAAACCAAGGCCTCCACAGGGCTTCTGAAGGGACTGGAGAGGGGCTAAAGGGGCTGGACGTCCAAAAGACACCTCTGGGGCCCAAAGGAGGCAGCAAGATTAGGCCAGAGCACACTGGAGGGGGCCTTCAAGGGGTTTGTGGGGGCCAGCAGAGGTCTGTGGTGGGAAGAAGGTGGCCAAAGAAGGGCTCCAGAGCAGAAGAGAGGGCCGCCGAGGGGGCTGGAGGGCCAACCCAGGGCTCTGGAGGGCTTGTGAGTCGACTCCAGGGGGCCTAAGGGGTCTCGAGGGCTAACATACAGCCTCGGGGAAGAAGGCAGGCCACAGGAGTAGCCCAGAACGCACTAGAGGGATGCTGAGGAGACCCAATGGCCAGCAAATTAATACCTGGGGAAGAAGGGCGACCCCAGAAGGGCTTCAGAGGCAACTAGACAGTTCCTGAGGGGTGTGGAGGGCTGGCAGAGAGCTCTGGGGAACAAGGATGCCCAAAAGAGTGGTCCAGAGTGCCCTGGAGTGGTGCTAAGGGGTCTGAGGAGCTAAGATACAGCTTTAGGGCTGACAGAATGTTGGAAGAGTAGGCTAGAGCACACTAGAGGAGCGCTTGGAGCTCCACATTGCTGAAAAATGACTCTAGGGAAGAAGGAAGACCTGAGGAGGGGTTCTGAGCAGATAAGCGGGCTCCTCTAGGTTCTGGGGGGCCAGAAGACAACTCTGGGGCACAACAAGCATCTGAGGACTGGTTCTGAGCAACAGACGCCTCTGAAGGGTTTCTGAAGGGACTAGAGGGCCAACAGAGGTTTGTGGGTCAACATTCAAGGTCTAAGTGGAGAGCAAGGCAGCCTAGAGGGGTGCTAAGAGCCCCGGAGGGTAAACACAGAACTCTGGGGTACAACAAAATCCCTCAGGGGGTTTCTGAGGGGACTACAAGGGTCCTGCGGGGTCAAAAGGGCCAAAGACTGTTCTGGGGCAGAAAGAAGTTTGGAAGAGTCATCCAGAGTGCACTAGGGGGATTCTCAGGGGCCTAACATTGCCAAAAAACACTCTGGGGAACACAGAAGGCCTCAGGATCAGTCCATACGTAATCTCAGGGGTCAGGAGGGCCAAAAGACAGCTCTGTGGCCCAGCTAAGGCCTCTAGAGGGGCGTAGGGGTGACTAGAGATGTTCTTGTGGGTCTAGAGGGCCAACAGAGGTCTCTGGGTCACAATTTTGGCCAGAAGAGGGGTGCAGAGTTCACTGGAAGGGTCATTAGGCGGTTAGATGATCAAAGGAAGCCTCTGGGGAACAAGAGCCCCAAAGCATCCTGAGGGGAAAAGAGAGGTCCGAAAAGAGCTAGAGGGCCAAAAGAGGGCTCTAGGGTACAATATTAGCCAAAAGAGGCATGTCGAGTAGACTAAGGCTAGAAAGCAAAAAAAAAAAAAAAAAAAAAAAAAAAAAAGCACTAAGGGGCACAATCAAGGTATAAGGAGCAGTCCTGATGGGACTTGAGTGGTTCTAGAAGGCCAACAGAGGGCTCCTGCACAAGGAGGCCTGCATAATGAAGGCCAAAAGACAGGTACCAAGGGATTTAGATAGGTCTTAAGGGAGCTGCTGGACCAAAAGAGGGCTCTGGGGCACTACAAAGGCCTTAGGAGGGGTTCTGAGGGTACTAGAGGGTTCCTAAGAACTCCACACACCCAAGAGTGCCTCTGGTGCACAACGAAGGCCAACTGAGGGCTTCTGAGGGAACTGGAGGAGTCCTAGGGGAACTACACATCAAACAGAGGCCTCCAGGGCACAATGAAGGCTTTAGGAGCAGTTTTGAATTAACTACATTGGAAAATGGAAGAGCCTTGAGAAGATTAGAGGGCATACACTGGGTTCTAGGATGGCACGTCAGAAGAATGTCTCTAGTTCACATCAAGGGCTCAGGGAGGGGTTGTTAGGGAGCTCAAGGGCCAAAGAAGGCATTCTGTAGGGATTAGAGGACAAATGTGGGGGTTCTGAGGGGAAGAGACAACACATAGCGGGCACTGGGGCACACCAAAATGGAAAAGGACTGGTCCTGATGGGACTAGGTTGCAAACAGAACCCTGGAGCACAACAGGAGAACTACAGGGTTCTGGGGTGCCTTGAAAAACAAACACAGGAGTTTCTGAAGGGAGTAGAGGGTAATTGAGAAGGCGTGAGGCAGGCTGAAAAGAAATGAAGGAATATGGCATGCACTAAGAGGCAAAAAAGGAGGACAGAAGGGGATCTGAGAGAAACAGAACTCCCAAGCTGAGGTGGGACTGGAGGATATTTAGGGGGTGCTGGAACACAATGAAGGCCAGCAGTTTTGAGACTACATGCCATGTGGGTCGATTTTGAGCACACTAGAGAACACAGAGAGCTCTGAGGCACAAGAAAGGAAGACAGAGGAGTCTTGAGGGGACTGGAAGGAAAGGGGACCTGATGGGATAGAGGGCACACAGAACGGTCATAGGGATAGGGCGTAGAGAGGACTCTGTGGTGCAGTCAATGGAAAGGGAGGGCTTTAAGGCACACTGAAAGGGCACAATGAATGCACAGGATTCTGGAGTGACCCCAAGGCAAAGGCAGGTGTCCTGAGGGAAGTGTATAGCAATCAGAGGGGTTCTGATGGGACTAAAGGGCAGTGAGATGGGCCCTAAGAGGCTCAGAGGGCAAACAGAGGCATTCTGAGAGGACCAGAGGGAAAAACAAAGGCTCTGGGATGCACCAATGGCCAACAGAGGGATTTGGCGGGGACTAGAGGGAAAAGAGAAGGGACAAGAGGACAAACACAGGAGTCTTGATGCTACCAGAGAGCCCACGGACACCAAACAGCAGGATAACCGTACAGGAACTACAAAGAAATAAAGGCTTCCGCGGGGACAGGAGAACAAATGGAGCGCACCTGAAGGCAAATAGATAGTTCCCTCAGGAACTAGGGAGCAAATGGGTGAGTCCTAGGGGACAAGGTTCTGGGGCGTTAACTCATCTGCCATAATCCTCCTGCTTGGACCCTGCCTCTTACCTTGGAGAAGCTGGCCTGTGCTTTCATTCCACAGGCATCTGTCAGCTGTTGTGTAGCCTTAGCAGACAACTTGAGGATCACTGCCCAGGCAGTCGTGACCTGTAACAGCACATGCTCAAAACAGTTCTCAGGAAGTCAGGCAGATTCATAACCTGAAGAGCAAAAAAGCAAATTTCTCTTAAGAAATGCTGCTGTGGGGTGCCTGTGGCTGTTTCAGGGTCTCTCAGGCTCTTTTAGGGTCCTTGGACAGCAACAGTGCTGGTTGTGTTTCCTTGTGCTGCAAAACAGGACAGCTTTGCACCATTCCCTCCCAGCACTACTACTCCTCATAGTTGTTGCTGCCTACCTGGCCCCAAGCCTGAACAAAGCTATGACTACCAAGAGCCCCCGCAGCCCCTCACACTCTCCCTGCCCTCCCCAGGGACAACAGGGATAGCCCCAGGCCCTGGGGACAACCCTGTCTGGGCACACTAGAGATGGAAAATACTTCCTGCCCTGTACCAGGGAAAGACAAGGAAGTTCCACCGCCTCGGTGACCCACGGACACTCTCCTGGGAGCAGCAAATGTCCACTGAGGAACAGATAAACTGGGCCAATGCTGCAGGGCTGAGAAGGCACAGACACCTGGAACTACAGCTCCTGGTATGCCACAGAACACAACGTGGCCAGCGGGTGGGAAACCCGCTGACAGCTGCACCTCCCGCCACCTCGAGAGGCACAAGATGGTCTCCTAAAAGCCCCGCATGGAAAGGCAACACCTGCCAGCACGCCCTGCAGATTAAAATGGCCGCCGGGAAAGCTACTGCTGGAAGACTACTACTCCCAGCATGCAGAGTGAAACAACATGGCCGCCCGGAAGCTCAATGCCGGAAGTTTACTACTCCCAGCATGCAGAGTGAAACAACATGGCCGCCCGGAAGCTCAATGCCGGAAGTTTACTATTCCCAGCATGCAGAGTGAAACAACATGGCCGCCCGGAAGTTCGGTGCCGGAAGACTACTGCTCCCGGCAGGCCGCGCGAACCAACATGGCCGCCCGGAAGTTCGGTGCCGGAAGACTACTGCTCCCGGCAGGCCGCGCGAACCAACATGGCCGCCCGGAAGTTCGGTGCCGGAAGACTACTGCTCCCGGCAGGCCGCGCGAACCAACATGGCCGCCCGGAAGTTCGGTGCCGGAAGACTACTGCTCCCGGCAGGCCGCGCGAACCAACATGGCCGCCCGGAAGCCCCGTGCCGGAAGACTACTGCTCCCGGCAGGCCGCAGGCCTCAGCCCTCGGTGAAGTTTGACCCTGGGGAGATTCCGTTCTGTCCCAACCGCCCTCCCGCCCCCCGAGACCCGGAAACCGCCGCGGAGCGCAGAGCGGGGCCCCGCCATCCCCGGCCTCGGCCCGAGACTCCCACGCCGCCGCGTCCGGCCTCGGCTCTGCTCGGACTCTCCCCAGGGCTTCCTCTGGGATCCCTCGACCCCCGCCACGGTCCCGGTCTGACCCAGGACCCCTCGCGCCACTCCGACCGCGCAATAAACCAACCCCGCCAGTCCCGACACACTCCCGTCCTCTCCCCAACCCGCACCACTAAAGCCCCGACGCACCCCTTTCCTTTCTCCCTCCTCCTCCAATCCCCGCGCAACCCCTTCCTCGCCCCCCCCCCTGCCCTGGCGCCCCCCTTTTCTTCCTCCCTCGTCCCATCATAGTCCTGGCGCACCCCCTTCTTCCCCCGGCGTACCCCTTTCCTTACCACTCCCCATGGCCCCGGTGCTCCGCTCTTCCCCACGGCCCCGGTGCACCACCATCCCCGGTACAGTTTCCCTTGGCCCGAGATGCTCCCGACTGCCGGGACGCGCGGCCCCCCCGGCCCCACTCACCTCCTCCTCGGTGCGGCCGCAGCGCCGGTCCCAGCGGGCGGTGCTCAGAGGCAGCTCCGTTGTCCCGGACCGGCCCCTGCACGAGCTTCCTCCCGACTGCGGCCCCAGCCCCGGCGCGTGCCTGCCGTGGCCATCAGTGCCCCCAGCCCTACCTGAGGCTTGTTCCAGCCCCAGGGCCCACAGCTGCAGCCCCTCAGAAACCAGGGGAAGGGAATTACCGTCAGCCCCATCGGGGACAGCTAGGCTGTCAAGGCAGCGGAAGCACCCCAGCGCCTGAGAGGTGCTTGCTAAAAGCTGAAGGGAGAGCCCTGGGGGGTACAGAGAGGAAAAGGGAGTATTCAGGGGACAAGAGAACAAATCGAGAGCTCTGGGTGCAACAAAAGTGAAAAAAAAAAAGTTACCAGGTGATGATAGAGCAAACAGAGTGACTCTGGGGGCACCAAAAGGCAAAGGCAGGACCCTGGGGCACACCAAAAATCACCCAGAAAACTCTGGGGCAGGGGAGAAAGCTAAACAAGGAACTTTGCAGTGTGCTGCAAAACAAATATTGGGCCAGAGGGCACACAGAAAGGCACACAGAGAGCTTGGCAGCAACCTGAAACGTGAATTGAGGGGTCCTGAGGGCATCAAAGGGCAAATGCAGGGCTCTTGGGCAAACCAAAATTCAAGTGAAAGGCCTTTCTGCACACTAAAGGGGCCAGAAGGCATGTCACAGGGCTCAGTGCAGCTGACGGGAAGGTGCCTGCAGGCTCCCCCGTCCCCGTGGAAACTCCATCTCCCAGCACCAGGCACACAGGCCCTAGCCCCTCACACACGAGGGACATTGCAGAGTGCTGAAAGCAAATCTGAGGGCAGTCTGGGGACTTCACACAGCCCTGGAGGGGCCCTGGCTGCCCCCAGGATAATGGGAATCTCCACCAAGAGCCCCAAGGGTCCAGGCAATGCAAGGGAAGTTACCCCGAGCCCTGTGAACAGCACTGGGGTCCCTGGGAACCGCAGGGACCCCCAAGTACAAAGGATGTGGGGACCAGCTCCCAACCCCAGACACAATGTGTAACCTCCTCCCCTGGGCATCATCTTCAGGCAAAGCGACAGCAGGAACCACGGACACGAGCGCAAAGAGTAAAGCAACTGTATTGTTTTACTGCACAGAAGCAACACCTGGGAGAGAGTGTGCCGTGGAGCTCAGTGCCGGCGTGCTTCCCCTTACCCTGTGACACCTGAAGAGTCATCACCACACCACTGTTCGTCGGTCCTTTGGGGAAGGGTCAGCTCCCGCTGCTGCCCTTGACGTGGCAGGTGTCTGAGTAGCCGACAGCCCACCCCCTCAGCTTCTTCCTCCAGGGATAGGATTCAGCTCTGACACGTGAGAGGAAAATGCCTGATCCCTGATCTTGCCTGTCTGCACTTCTGCTCTACCCGAGACTAGAGTTCTGCAAGACCCTTTCACAGCTCTCAGCTCACCCATCGCATCGCCACTCTCAGTGTGATGGGCCTGCACTCTATCAAATCCAGACCTCAGGTCAGTGCACAGAGCTGAACGCTGGCTACAGGGGAAGGTTAGGAACCCCAAAGAAGGGTTCACAGCCTGTTGCCTAGGCTTCAGGGCTTACATTTTATTATCAAAGGATTCAGGCCTTGTCATTTAGTAGTAAGGCGTAAGTCCTGAACCCTGAGTGACAAGCTGCAAATCTTGGAACTCAAATGGTTGCAGAGGCTTTAAAATGTACGGATGAGGTTTTAAATCCTGCGCCCTGATCGCTAAGTGAGCAAACTGTAAACCCTGACTGATAAAGACAGCCCCACAAAATAAAGTAATAAACCATAGCCCCTGAGCGACAGACCCTCAACAACAAACTAAACAATAAACCTCAAGTGAAAAACTCCAAACCCTCAGCTTTAAGCAAGAAACACCAAAGTACACATGAGCATGAAAACAGTAAAGAGAAACCAAGGAGTTTTTCCCACAGCTTAAGAAGTTTCCCCTTCATTTAGAAGTGCAGCAGAACAGGAAGGCACGCACCAGAATCATGCTACAGTTGCTGGTGGTTTTAAACACCATTCAAACATGAGCACATGCAAGAATCACTCCACAGGGCTGCACTTCCACTGAACCTGCCTGAAACACCACAAGCACTAATTCATCTCAGTTAAAGACAATTAATATTTTTGGTCCCCTCAGCTCCATGGACAAACATCCGGAGCCAGTGACACCAGTAACCATACAGCAGACAACCACCCTCCACCTCCCAGCCCTGCACACACACAGTGCAGCCCCAAGACTTAGCTGTGTCCGTGCTGCAAGTCAGAGCTCATCCTCCATGGGCAGCCACAGATCTCCGCAGAGCTCCCAGCTGTGACAACCCTCCCTTGACCACCAGACCATGCTTCAGCACCTGCCAAGAAGCCAGAACAGTTACTGAGAGGCCAGGCAACTGCACAGCCCTCCTAGAACTACTCCCTAGTCCAAGGCCCGTAATTGTTCCCACAATTATGACTGACCCTCTACACTGCTCCAGTCACTCTCTCAGGCTCCATTTCATCACAAGGATGTCACAGCAGCCCTCACGTACAGTCAGACTGGCTCAGGCACTCGGCCACCTCCAGCCTTCGGTAGATGGTCCTCCTCAGGGAAACTGTGCCGCTGACGGACACTCCCAGAAAGCACTGTCCAGCCAAGGCAGGATAAAAACTAAGGCCTCCAAAAGCTCCAAACCCTGGAGAGACTGAGCTGATGGGAAACTGACTCTGGCCTGGACAATGACAGAAGGATTTTGCTTCACTCGCTCAGGCTGCCTAGCGGACAACATAAGTGGCCCAAATCAGACAGACCGTGCTGGGAAGCCCTGTGACAAAGCAGCATGCCAGAAAGCAGAGTCGAGCGCAGGCTTCTCGAAGAGGAGCAGAGAAAGGACGATGTAGGGAAGATACCAGTTTGCACAAAAGCAGAAGTGACCGAAAACTGGGCTCGACGCCAGCATCGCAATCACGACTCAAGCTGCACCATCACACGCAATTGGACAAGACGCAGTAACTGCAGACTGCGCTGACGAGTAGGACAGACAACAACAGCAGCTCCAGACTGCCGTACCATGAGCACCTGTCCTAACACCCCAGTACCTGGAGCCTCTGCTGATCTCTGCCTCTGTGACACCTTCCCCTGGAGTCTCTTCACTGTCTGTCAAATCCCACACAACACCTTTGGACCTTTAGTGCTGCCCCACTGCACAGCCACAGCCCTGCGCCTCCACACACAGAGTCACTGCAGGTGGAGGTGTCTGACATGACCCACACCAAGCAGTTCGATGGGACCATCGGTATGCTGCCTATCGTCTCTGCCGAGGGCCAACTGCCTCTTGCCACCTGCAAAACCAGAAAAAAACACAAAGGAATGATGGACCTTCAGCTGGACAGAGGGACAGGGAGCAGAACGGAAGGAAAGAGGGACAGAGCTTGGCAGATGGATGGAAAAAGAAAGAGACGGCTCGAGCCCTGGCCCCAGGGACAGGAGCGTGGACAAAGAATAGAGAGAGAGGGATAGAGGGCCAAACGGATGGATGGAGGGCTGGACAGAGGACCAGGGAACAGAAGAGAGAAAAGAAGGGGTGTAGAGGGGGACAAAAGAAAAAGAGAGGAAAGGAGGGACGAGGAGGCAGGCAGAGGGACGGGAAGCAAAAGAGAAGGATGGAGAACTAGACAGACATGCGAGGACCGGAAGAGAGGGACAGGGAGGCAGTCAGGGCAATGGGAAGAGAACAAGAAGGATGAAGACCTGGCCAGAAAGGTGGAGAGAGAAAAAGAGGGAGGGAAAGTCAGACAGAGAGATGGGACAGTACAGGGGAAGAGAGGGATAGGGAGACCAATAGATGGATGGGGAGCTGAACAGAGGGACAGAAATAGAAAGAGAAGGCTGGAGAGGTGGACAGAGGGCTGGAAAGGCAAAGAGAGGTACAGAGAGACAGATGAGAGCGGCAGAGAGATGGGGAGTCAGACAGAGGGACAGCAGGAGGGTAGTGGGATAGGGAAAGGAAAAGGATAGTGGAGAGCTGGATACAGTGATAGGGAGCCAGTCAGAGACGTGTAGATATTGACAGAGGAAAGGGGGGCTGGGCACAGCAATGGGTAGCTACACAAAGGGATGGGGCACTGGACAGAGCGACAGGGAAAGAAAGAGAAGGAAGGAGAGCTGGACAGAGGGATAGGGAGCAGAAACAGCTGGGTCCAGACAGCCTGGAACAGCCCTCGCCACACTCCAGCCCCACTCACCTGCCAAGCACGCTGGACTCTCCGCACACTGATGTGTCCAAAAGCCTGCTTGTGGGCCTGCTTGCCTGTATCCCTGCAGCTCCAGTGTGTCTGCATCTGCAAGAGCAAGGGTGGACGCAGAGGCCCAAACTGGAGAGGAACCTTGTGTTCAGTCACGGTATTTTACTATTCCTCCTGCATTAGCCCCTTTCAGACCTTCATATGCACATGCTTAACCCCGAATTCTCTCAGCCCTTAACAGCTTCAGTACTCACGACACCTCCACACTCTAAAATCTTCCTTGCTCTTTCTTGTCTTATTTGAAAATCCTCTCAGACCCCTTCTTTACTTATACATGCTTCTTTAAAACAGTATCACCACAATGAACAAAATGGGTTGAGCTGCTCCTCTTCAAGGAGCTGCTGGCCCTTGGAACATCATCCTGCAAATGAATCAAACCACCAAGGTCACTGGGAGATTCTCATTTGAGAGCTTTTTTTTTCCTAATGCTTTAATTATGGTTCCCCAACCTGGGCAAATGCAGATCCTCCCTAGAGCATTGTAACAGTTTTTATTCTGGGGTCCCAAGTTACTGTTATTACATTAAGCAGCAAAGCAAGGCAAAGGCAGGCGGGGTCACAGATTACCCATCTAGCTACGAAAATTCTTCTTTTAGGCCTCACTGGTTATTCCAGGTAAACAGACCAAAATAAAGCTCCAAACCGGCAGGTGAGGCTTCGCACAGACCTTGTGGACCTGCTAGCAACATCAATGCCGTGGTGACTGGGCTACCAGTCGCTATTCTCCTTCTCCTTTGCCGGTCTCTGAATTGTGATTTATTACTCACAAGTAAGGATGCTGGCAACCTTCCTGCGGCCGAAGGCTCCTCATCAGGACCACGCAGAGAACCTTTCCGCTGGCATTTGTATTCTCCTGGCCACTCTTCACATCTGATAACTTACGAAGGTCTGATATTCTGAATGCCTAGGATTAACACAATTTATAAATACAAAAATACTACCACTATAGGGTGTAAAGCTAAGCTAAAATTTCTGCAACCAAAGAAAACCTCTCCGTGTCTGACAGAATGAGCCATATGCATCAGTGCCTATAGCTCAAGGCTAGCGACCCCTCCCAGGCGACGGGCTTCTGGCAGGCTGCATGTCTGCTGTCTTGCCTGAGAGCCTCCGTTGGGACAGAATAACTTTGTCAGCCAGCGCCTGTTGATGGAGGCATAGTAAAATCCATCGCCCTAAAAAAGTATAAAGGAAAGCAAAAAAAAAAAAAAATCAAAGCTCTGCAGAAAATCATAAGAAACCAAACTTGTTTATAAGCACAAAAGTGGATCTAATATACACGCAAGCAAGGTAAACGAGAATATGCAAGCCACAAGTACCGCTTCCCCCAACCCCTGTTTTGGAAGCTATGACAACATTTGGGTTGCTGTGAAAGGGAAGTTAGACTAAGTAGCCGCTAGAGCTTAATCTTTCAGAAACCTTCTGGGTCCACATTTTTGGCACAACCGCGCTCTGCCCCTCATTCAACTCAGACACACTAGAAGAAGATCCACTTCTTGTAACACTTGCACAGTAATCCCCTCCTCGTTAAGATTAGAACCCACTGTAACCCTGGAGACCCCAAAACTGGTGGCCTGGAATCAAAGTGAACGCAAGGAAGACCCAGAGATGAGTTAGGATCACTGATAGTGTCGTTCCAACTTGGCAGAGCAACTTGAGGAGCTCTCCTAGTTCATCAGATGGCTGTTGAACATTTCTGGGGGGGGGGGGGGGGGGCTAAAGCAGCTCTAGTCACGCTCACATCCCTGTGTATGCTGCAGTTCTTGTAGCCTCTGTGCTGCTTTTCCGTGGCTGGAGAGAGACTGCCTCTTGGGCACTCGCCTCTACCGTCTGTGCAGGAGCAGGAGGCAGGATGCTTGCTACAGGAACGAACAGTGTAGTATAAGACACTAGCTCCTGCTCTCAGATGCCCTTCCTTCCACCAGGGAAGAGACATGCATTTGAAGGACTTCAAAGTGGCGAGGTGCCATTTCCACTTAAATGAAGAAGCCTCCAGCTTCTTTAAGAAGTCCAATACAGAGTAGCACCCAAACCTAGCTGTAACCTTTACTTGAAGAAGCGCAAGGCTGCCTTTACTATTTCAGAATGAATGTGAATCAGAAGTCCAAGTTTTGTCATTTTTCCCTAACTATAGCTCAGACTCATCTTGAATTCCGGTAATGAATGCACACTATTCTAGCTCCCACCTTCCCAGTGAAGTGTAAGGTCTAAAGGGACTATGACTAAAAAGAGAACCCCTGTGCATCAAACTTAGCTGCAACTCTCTTGCTGCACCAAGCAGCAGCCATGCTTTCCAACCAAAATTGCGTGCTTCAGCATAAACAATGCTAATGGTAGGCTGCTTTGACACCGTTGTAGCCCTTCTTTTAATACACGTGCAACAAGCCTCAGTCAATCCTGTGGTAATCTTCGCTGCACAAAGTCAATGAAAGAACTGCTCCCAAGCATTCAAGCAGCATGAAAAGTCAAAAAGTTTTTCAGTAACTTCTACAGTAGCAGCTCGTCAATATTTCTTTCAATATTGTGCTTCTGCCAAAAGGCTTCTATAGTCCATGTCATTCCTCTACCAGCAAGCATACTGCTATTTTCAGTTATAGCTTCCTCAGAACTTTTTTACTTCTCTCATTTACAACCCTCTCCCGGCACACTTTATGCAGTAAAACGTGTGCTTTCTCAGTGTCTCAGTATCTCCTGAACAAAAGTGTACTGTCAGCATCTACTCTTTATGGCTCCTCTTATCGATAACTGTTGTCACTCTCTCCAATAAAGTTAAAACATATACCTTGTGCCAATGACGCGATGGTCCTGAACTCTGGAGCAGAAATGCTTGCAAGAACAACATACGCTTCCTTGCTTTTCAAAAAAGTAACTATTAAAATAACGTACAGTAGTTGTACTGACTAGGGTTTTTCTCATCTTTTCCTGTTTACACTTAGTTCCTGAGTCAGAGAGAAACTCTGAAAAGGAGCATCTCCTTCAGTTTGTTTTGCTTCAGTAACTTACAACAAACCTTTGAACTGTGAGAATCTTGATCATTTCTGGGCACGTGTTTCTATAAAAGGCTTTTCCCTGACAGGCACAAAGTCAATTACAATCACCCATCTTGAATCATCTGGACAAATCATGAAATTCATTGGCATAGGTGTCTCTTTCTTCGTTCCCTTCTCCCTTGCTGCCCTTTGGAATGCAGGTGAGTGACTTTCAACAACTTTTCTGCTTTAATCTACAAACCTTTTTCACTTCCGAAGCTCAGAATATGCACCTCAGTAATAAATTACTGATACCATTTGTACACGCTGAAGCCAAGGCACACAAGCTCACTCTTATCCGTACCTTGTAATTTTCAACCTCTTCCTCCTGTCCATTTCCAGTAGGACAGTGGATCTCTTCTGTAAGTAAACAGACAATCTGGAGAGCGTGGTAACTGTTTGTAAGGACCTGGATCAACTCTCTAGCTCCCTTTATTGAACAGGCATTACTAACTCCATGACAGAAAGGTTTTCTCGCAGAAAATGAAGGCTGACCTTTGTTTCTGACCCACTACCACTCCTGTTCCTTCCTGCCTCACACTCCCATATTATCCCAGCATGAAGGAGCTAGGCCAGCGGAGAGAGATATTTTACTACTTTTTCCTCTTCTTGCGCTCTCCACTCTACCAAGAAAACCAAACGACCCTCCCCGCCCCCTCCCCCAACACAAAACAAAATTCAGATATTTTCTCCTCTTTTTGACAGAAGCTGACATGCCTGGAACTGGAAGCAATGCTCTTTAGCCCTGTCAGAGGGTGACCATAAACCAGAAATTATTTTTCCTCTCCTAGTCTTGTTCATACGTTGCTAGTAACCTTTAAGGTGTAACTGAATCCAGTTGGCTTTGGGGCCCAGTAGATTTCTCCTTTCTGATCGACTACAGCTGGATCTGGTGAACCTTCAGATGCAGGAAGTTCCTCCTGTCTCAGTCCTACAGATGTGGCTGCTGTCGTAGGTCTAGCTAAGTACTGAGGCTGAGCCCCTGTTCCAAAGAGGCAGATACACATACCACACACATCACACTAACACAGCCAGACACAGAGTAACAGAGAACAATGCCCTTACGGGCACCCACATAAACACAGACAGCCTTCGCATAAACATACACACAGTGTTAGCCTTGCAAGATTCCAGTCCGCAAAAGGTCCCCAATACTCCCTTCCAACTATGTGTGAAGCTTGGCTGTCTCTCATGGAACTCCCCCTTAACCATCTGTGAAATCCAGCCGTTCCTCACAGTGCTATTTGTAACTTCTGTCAGCTTTTGACTGTATTGTCTGTTGTGTTCAGCAATTTTTCATTTCATGTCCAGCAGTTTTTCACGTTCTGTTCAGCCAGCTAACCCTCAGGCCAGAGCCTCTCTGTCTGCATACCTTAACAGCTACATTGTTAAGATTAGACTCGGACAAAACACACAGCAGAAATGTATTTTAGTAGCTTTTCATAGTCTGATGTTGGAGGACACTGTGTCCTTAATGTTAGCTTTCCATTCACCCAAGAGATCCAGGCTTCCATTCTCATTGATTCCTGTGTAGTCTTGACAACAATGGGATCTCATTCTGGTTTGCTGCGTAAGAGCTCCTCTTACTGATAAATATGATGGGTGATACTCACCAAAGGACTGCTCCGGAGATTCATGATTCTCCTTCTATTAGATGGAAAAAACACATGGAGATGGAAAACCACATGCGTTATGTATTGGTTAGGAGGTAAATAAATGTATTTCTCTATTCAAAACAGAGCCACTTTAATACACAGGAGACTACACCCTTCATCTAAATACATTGCCAGTCTAATGTCCATCTAACGTAAACACCATACTTCATTTATTTACAGTAGTTCTTTTGACATTATTTTTCTGTTTCAGAAACCATCTAGAAGAGCTCAGTAACATTCCTAACTGAGTCTTTTTCTTCCCTTACTTTTTTTTTTTTTAAACAAGGAACTCGAGATTCTTGCTCACACCAATGTGGGGAGCTGCTCAGTACCTGCTCTTGCCACGCGACATGCCAGTCCTTGAGGATTTGCTGTCCTGATTATAAAGAATTTTGCCTTCAAATTTCTCCATACTCAGGATCCCTGATGGGAGGCAAAGACTTTGAGATTGAAAATACAGCTTTTAATACCTCTTCTGGGCTGAGATGCAGGTGGGTCATGATTTAATAATCCTGCATCAGAGAGAGATGAACCTTTGTAATCTCACTGAGAATTTCCAACAGTAAGTAGTTGCCACAAAACAGGACTTGTCTGTACAGGAATGAAAGCGAACTTTATAAAGTTGTCAGAATTCTTCTAACTCCTTAAACATGCAAAAAACTCTGCTAACCCTCACCCTCACCTCAAGAATGCATCTTGTATGTATTTCTACACAGGATCATTTATTTTGGGCTGAGTCATTCCATGAGACAATCATTGCCCTGTTAGTCCTTCCCTTAACATATCACAACAGTGACTTTTCTAAAAGGGATTTCTTTCAGGGCTTGTTCAGGGTTGTTAGTATTTTTGTTAGCATGCCACTTCTGGAAAAAAGAAATACTAATTTCTCAAACCGAAACAGAACTCCAGCAATGAGAAAGAAATCCAGGTAGGACACCTTATTTTTGGCCCGTAAGACAAAGCCTTAGAACCTAAATATGTCATTTTGTAAACATGCATATGATACATAAGGTATACTGCATTTTTCTGGCATTGATGTCCTGACCTTTTTCCACTGATGGCTCTAAGTAAGATTTTTGAATCTTTGCCATCTGGATAGCAGCACCTGAAATGACTTTTAGTCCTACATCAGGAAAACCGTTAACTTTTTTTACCACAGGCCTTTGGGAAACACAGGAATTCATTCTGTAAAATACAGCTTTGCACTGTGAATTACCTGCACAGTTGTTTTATCGTAGCCAGTACAAACTTCAGTGCAGACAAGCAAAGATACTGCTTACTGGCAGGCCTCAAACTTCCTACAATACATGGAGTAGCAATACAGTCACCCTATGTCTATTATCTGGGAGAGTTCTGGGTAGGATTATACTTCAGGATACTGGCCAAGAACCCTAATTGCAAGCAGATGATTCTATTATAAGTAACGAGTTCTCAGTTAATCTTTGCAACATAAATTCTAGAATGGCGTTAAATGACCGAATGACCTTCATTGCGTTCATAGGTTTTGCTAGCAAAAAAAAAAAAAAAAAAAAGAAAACGAAATCTGTCTGTGACACCTCTGTATCGCCGTCATTGTTAGCCATCTTATAATCCTATGGCATTAACATCACTTTTGTCTTACTGCTCTCCCTTTGTTGTTTGTTACTAATTTATCACACTCCCTTCCCCCCAGTAATTAAATAGTAAATCTGAGGCTTGCAGCTCACTGTGTATTTGTGCAGCGCGCAGCAGAATTCACACTGCTGTAATATAAGCACAAAGTACACGTGAGCTTTTCAAGTTTATATTCGCTGCTACAGGCAAAACAACAAGGGGTTTCGAATGATCTACACACAATACAAGATTGCTTAATGAAACACAACTGAGACATTTGGAATTTTCTGTCTCTCAGCAGCACACTGAAAGATGTTTTCAATGTTAACAGGTTCAAGCAGAAAATCGAAACCAGTGGCTATATTGCTAAGGACGGAAAAGCCCACTGCATCTCCCCGTTGCTGTATGAGACTGGTTTTGTCCCCTTTGAAGTTTCCGCAGATGATGGGCTGACGTTTCCATACTCTGGAACTTGGTTATCAGG